>NW_027619973.1:0-23877 GCF_964187855.1 Myxine glutinosa
GAATACAAGTGCAAAAGAGGTTTCCTGCACCAACACAAGTGCGAAAAGTGGTTTTTCAACACTAACACTAGTGCGAAAACTGGTTTTTCAACACCAACACAAGTGCGAAAAGTGGATTTTCAACACTATCACAAGTGCAAAAAGTGTTTTTTCCACACTAATACAAGTGCAAAAGTGGTTTCCTGCACCAACACATGTGCGAAAAGTGGTTTTTCAACACTAACACAAGTGCGAAAAGTGGTTTTTCAACACTATCACAAGTGCAAAAAGTGTTTTTTCCACACTAATACAAGTGCAAATGTGGTTTCCTGCACCAACACAAGTGCGATAAGTGGTTTTTCAACACCAACACAAGTGTGAAAAGTGGTTTTTCAACACTAACACAAGTGCGAAAAGTGGTTTTTCCACACTAATACAAGTGCAAAAGTGGTTTCCTGCACCAACACAAGTGCGAAAAGTGGTTTTTCAACACTAACACAAGTGCGAAAAGTGTTTTTTCCACACTAATACAAGTGCAAAAGTGGTTTCCTGCACCAACACAAGTGCAAAAAGTGTTTTTTCCACACTAATACAAGTGCAAAAGTGGTTTCCTGCACCAACACAATTGCGAAAAGTGGTTTTTCCACACGAATACAAGTGCAAAAGTGGTTTCCTGCACCAACACAAGTGCGAAAAGTGGTTTTTCAACACTAACACAAGTGCGAAAAGTGGTTTTTCAACGCTATCACAAGTGCAAAAAGTGTTTTTTCCACACTAATACAAGTGCAAAAGTGGTTTCCTGCACCAACACAAGTGCGAAAAGTGGTTTTTCAACACTAACACAAGTGCGAAAACTGGTTTTTCAACACTAACACAAGTGCGAAAAGTGGTTTTTCAACACTATCACAAGTGCAAAAAGTATTTTTTCCACACTATTACAAGTGCAAAAGTGGTTTCCTGCACCAACACAAGTGCGAAAAGTGGTTTTTCAACACTAACACAAGTGCGAAAAGTGGTTTTTCAACACTATCATAAGTGCAAAAAGTGTTTTTTCCACACTAATACAAGTGCAAATATGGTTTCCTGCACCAACACAAGTGCGAAAAGTGGTTTTTCAACACTAACATAAGTGCGAAAAGTGGTTTTTCAACACTAACACAAGTGCGAAAAGTGGTTTTTCAACACTAACACAAGTGCGAAAAGTGGTTTTTCAACACTAACACAAGTGCGAAAAGTGTTTTTTCCACACTAATACAAGTGCAAAAGTGGTTTCCTGCACCAACACAAGTGCGAAAAGTGGTTTTTCAACACTAACACAAGTGCGAAAAGTGGTTTTTCAACACTAACACAAGTGCGAAAAGTGGTTTTTCAACACTAACACAAGTGCGAAAAGTGGTTTTCCACACTAATACAAGTGCAAAAGTGGTTTCCTGCACCAACACAAGTGCGAAAAATGGTTTTTCAACACTAACACAAGTGCGAAAAGTGGTTTTTCAACACTAACACAAGTGCGAACAGTGGTTTTTCAACACTAACACAAGTGCAAAAAGTGGTTTTTCCACACTAATACAAGTGCAAAAGTGGTTTCCTGCACCAACACAAGTGCGAAAAGTGGTTTTTCAACACTAACACAAGTGCGAAAAGTGGTTTTTCCACACTAATACAAGTGCAAAAGTGGTTTCCTGCACCAACACAAGTGCGAAAAGTGGTTTTTCAACACTAACACAAGTGTGAAAAGTGGTTTTTCAACACTAACACAAGTGCGAAAAGTGGATTTTCCACACTAATACAAGTGCAAAAGTGGTTTCCTGCACCAACACAAGTGTGAAAAGTGGCTTTTCAACACTAACACTAGTGCGAAAAGTGTTTTTTCCACACTAATACAAGTGCAAAAGTGGTTTCCTGCA
Source organism: Myxine glutinosa (assembly GCF_964187855.1). NCBI lineage: Eukaryota > Metazoa > Chordata > Myxini > Myxiniformes > Myxinidae > Myxine > Myxine glutinosa. The sequence continues at coordinate 1,887 of NW_027619973.1, forward strand.
CCAACACAAGTGCGAAAAGTGGTTTTTCAACACTAACACAAGTGCAAAAAGTGGTTTTTCAACTCTATCACAAGTGCAAAAAGTGTTTTTTCCACACTAATACAAGTGCAAAAGTGGTTTCCTGCACCAACACAAGTGCGAAAAGTGGTTTTTCAACACTAACACAAGTGCGAAAAGTGGTTTTTCAACACTAACACAAGTGCAAAAAGTGGTTTTTCAACACTATCACAAGTGCAAAAGTGGTTTCCTGCACCAACACAAGTGCAAAAAGTGGTTTTTCAACACTAACACAAGTGCGAAAACTGGTTTTTCAACACTAACACAAGTGCGAAAAGTGGTTTTTCAACACTATCACAAGTGCAAAAAGTGTTTTTTCCACACTAATACAAGTGCAAAAGTGGTTTCCTGCACCAACACAAGTGCGAAAACTGTTTTTTCAACACTAACACAAGTGCGAAAAGTGGTTTTTCAACACTATCACAAGTGCAAAAAGTGTTTTTTCCACACTAATACAAGTGCAAAAGTGGTTTCCTGCACCAACACAAGTGCGAAAAGTGGTTTTTCAACACTAACACAAGTGCGAAAAGTGGTTTTTCAACACTAACACAAGTGCGAAAAGTGGTTTTTCAACACTAACACAAGTGCGAAAAGTGGTTTTTCCACACTAATACAAGTGCAAAAGTGGTTTCCTGCACCAACACAAGTGCGAAAAGTGGTTTTTCAACACTAACACAAGTGTGAAAAGTGGTTTTTCAACACTAACACAAGTGCGAAAAGTGGATTTTCCACACTAATACAAGTGCAAAAGTGGTTTCCTGCACCAACACAAGTGCGAAAAGTGGTTTTTCAACACTAACACAAGTGCGAAAAGTGGTTTTTCACCACTAACACAAGTGCGAAAAGTGGTTTTTCAACACTATCACAAGTGCAAAAAGTGTTTTTTCCACACTAATACAAGTGCAAAAGTGGTTTCCTGCACCAACACAAGTGCGATAAGTGGTTTTTCCACACTAACACAAGTGTGAAAAGTGGTTTTTCCACACTAACACAAGTGCGAAAAGTGGTTTTTCCACACTAATACAAGTGCAAAAGTGGTTTCCTGGACCAACACAAGTGCGAAAAGTGGTTTTTCAACACTAACACAAGTGCGAAAAGTGGTTTTTCAACACTATCACAAGTGCAAAAAGTGGTTTTTCAACACTAACACAAGTGCGAAAAGTGGTTTTTCCACACTAATACAAGTGCAAAAGTGGTTTCCTGCACCAACACAAGTGCGAAAAGTGGTTTTTCAACACTAACACAAGTGCGAAAAGTGGTTTTTCCACACTAATACAAGTGCAAAAGTGGTTTCCTGCACCAACACAAGTGCGAAAAGTGGTTTTTCAACACTAACAAGTGCGAAAAGTGTTTTTTCCACACTAATACAAGTGCAAAAGTGGTTTCCTGCACCAACACAAGTGCGAAAAGTGGTTTTTCAACACTAACACAAGTGCGAAAAGTGGTTTTTCCACACTAATACAAGTGCAAAAGTGGTTTCCTGCACCAACACAAGTGCGAAAAGTGGTTTTTCAACACTAACACAAGTGTGAAAAGTGGTTTTTCAACACTAACACAAGTGCGAAAAGTGGATTTTCCACACTAATACAAGTGCAAAAGTGGTTTCCTGCACCAACACAAGTGTGAAAAGTGGCTTTTCAACACTAACACTAGTGTGAAAAGTGTTTTTTCCACACTAATACAAGTGCAAAAGTGGTTTCCTGCACCAACACAAGTGCGAAAAGTGGTTTTCAACACTAACACAAGTGCAAAAAGTGGTTTTTCAACTCTATCACAAGTGCAAAAAGTGTTTTTTCCACACTAATACAAGTGCAAAAGTGGTTTCCTGCACCAACACAAGTGCGAAAAGTGGTTTTTCAACACTAACACAAGTGCGAAAACTGGTTTTTCAACACTAACACAAGTGCGAAAAGTGGTTTTTCAACACTATCACAAGTGCAAAAAGTGTTTTTTCCACACTAATGCAAGTGCAAAAGTGGTTTCCTGCACCAACACAAGTGCGAAAAGTGGTTTTTCAACACTAACACAAGTGCGAAAAGTGGTTTTTCAACACTAACACAAGTGCAAAAAGTGGTTTTTCAACACTATCACAAGTGCAAAAGTGGTTTCCTGCACCAACACAAGTGCAAAAAGTGGTTTTTCAACACTAACACAAGTGCGAAAACTGGTTTTTCAACACTAACACAAGTGCGAAAAGTGGTTTTTCAACACTATCACAAGTGCAAAAAGTGTTTTTTCCACACTAATACAAGTGCAAAAGTGGTTTCCTGCACCAACACAAGTGCGAAAACTGGTTTTTCAACACTAACACAAGTGCGAAAAGTGGTTTTTCAACACTATCACAAGTGCAAAAAGTGTTTTTTCCACACTAATACAAGTGCAAAAGTGGTTTCCTGCACCAACACAAGTGCGAAAAGTGGTTTTTCAACACTAACACAAGTGCGAAAAGTGGTTTTTCAACACTAACACAAGTGCGAAAAGTGGTTTTTCAACACTAACACAAGTGCGAAAAGTGGTTTTTCCACACTAATACAAGTGCAAAAGTGGTTTCCTGCACCAACACAAGTGCGAAAAGTGGTTTTTCAACACTAACACAAGTGTGAAAAGTGGTTTTTCAACACTAACACAAGTGCGAAAAGTGGATTTTCCACACTAATACAAGTGCAAAAGTGGTTTCCTGCACCAACACAAGTGCGAAAAGTGGTTTTTCAACACTAACACAAGTGCGAAAAGTGGTTTTTCACAACTAACACAAGTGCGAAAAGTGGTTTTTCAACACTATCACAAGTGCAAAAAGTGTTTTTTCCACACTAATACAAGTGCAAAAGTGGTTTCCTGCACCAACACAAGTGCGATAAGTGGTTTTTCCACACTAACACAAGTGTGAAAAGTGGTTTTTCCACACTAACACAAGTGCGAAAAGTGGTTTTTCCACACTAATACAAGTGCAAAAGTGGTTTCCTGCACCAACACAAGTGCGAAAAGTGGTTTTTCAACACTAACACAAGTGCGAAAAGTGGTTTTTCAACACTATCACAAGTGCAAAAAGTGGTTTTTCAACACTAACACAAGTGCGAAAAGTGGTTTTTCCACACTAATACAAGTGCAAAAGTGGTTTCCTGCACCAACACAAGTGCGAAAAGTGGTTTTTCAACACTAACACAAGTGCGAAAAGTGGTTTTTCCACACTAATACAAGTGCAAAAGTGGTTTCCTGCACCAACACAAGTGCGAAAAGTGGTTTTTCAACACTAACACAAGTGTGAAAAGTGGTTTTTCAACACTAACACAAGTGCGAAAAGTGGATTTTCCACACTAATACAAGTGCAAAAGTGGTTTCCTGCACCAACACAAGTGTGAAAAGTGGCTTTTCAACACTAACACTAGTGCGAAAAGTGTTTTTTCCACACTAATACAAGTGCAAAAGTGGTTTCCTGCACCAACACAAGTGCGAAAAGTGGTTTTTCAACACTAACACAAGTGCAAAAAGTGGTTTTTCAACTCTATCACAAGTGCAAAAAGTGTTTTTTCCACACTAATACAAGTGCAAAAGTGGTTTCCTGCACCAACACAAGTGCGAAAAGTGGTTTTTCAACACTAACACAAGTGCGAAAAGTGGTTTTTCAACACTAACACAAGTGCAAAAAGTGGTTTTTCAACACTATCACAAGTGCAAAAGTGGTTTCCTGCACCAACACAAGTGCAAAAAGTGGTTTTTCAACACTAACACAAGTGCGAAAACTGGTTTTTCAACACTAACACAAGTGCGAAAAGTGGTTTTTCAACACTATCACAAGTGCAAAAAGTGTTTTTTCCACACTAATACAAGTGCAAAAGTGGTTTCCTGCACCAACACAAGTGCGAAAACTGGTTTTTCAACACTAACACAAGTGCGAAAAGTGGTTTTTCAACACTATCACAAGTGCAAAAAGTGTTTTTTCCACACTAATACAAGTGCAAAAGTGGTTTCCTGCACCAACACAAGTGCGAAAAGTGGTTTTTCAACACTAACACAAGTGCGAAAAGTGGTTTTTCAACACTAACACAAGTGCGAAAAGTGGTTTTTCAACACTAACACAAGTGCGAAAAGTGGTTTTTCCACACTAATACAAGTGCAAAAGTGGTTTCCTGCACCAACACAAGTGCGAAAAGTGGTTTTTCAACACTAACACAAGTGTGAAAAGTGGTTTTTCAACACTAACACAAGTGCGAAAAGTGGATTTTCCACACTAATACAAGTGCAAAAGTGGTTTCCTGCACCAACACAAGTGCGAAAAGTGGTTTTTCAACACTAACACAAGTGCGAAAAGTGGTTTTTCACCACTAACACAAGTGCGAAAAGTGGTTTTTCAACACTATCACAAGTGCAAAAAGTGTTTTTTCCACACTAATACAAGTGCAAAAGTGGTTTCCTGCACCAACACAAGTGCGATAAGTGGTTTTTCCACACTAACACAAGTGTGAAAAGTGGTTTTTCCACACTAACACAAGTGCGAAAAGTGGTTTTTCCACACTAATACAAGTGCAAAAGTGGTTTCCTGCACCAACACAAGTGCGAAAAGTGGTTTTTCAACACTAACACAAGTGCGAAAAGTGGTTTTTCAACACTATCACAAGTGCAAAAAGTGGTTTTTCAACACTAACACAAGTGCGAAAAGTGGTTTTTCCACACTAATACAAGTGCAAAAGTGGTTTCCTGCACCAACACAAGTGCGAAAAGTGGTTTTTCAACACTAACACAAGTGCGAAAAGTGGTTTTTCCACACTAATACAAGTGCAAAAGTGGTTTCCTGCACCAACACAAGTGCGAAAAGTGGTTTTTCAACACTAACAAGTGCGAAAAGTGTTTTTTCCACACTAATACAAGTGCAAAAGTGGTTTCCTGCACCAACACAAGTGCGAAAAGTGGTTTTTCAACACTAACACAAAGTGCGAAAAGTGGTTTTTCCACACTAATACAAGTGCAAAAGTGGTTTCCTGCACCAACACAAGTGCGAAAAGTGGTTTTCAACACTAACACAAGTGTGAAAAGTGGTTTTTCAACACTAACACAAGTGCGAAAAGTGGATTTTCCACACTAATACAAGTGCAAAAGTGGTTTCCTGCACCAACACAAGTGTGGAAAAGTGGCTTTTCAACACTAACACTAGTGCGAAAAGTGTTTTTTCCACACTAATACAAGTGCAAAAGTGGTTTCCTGCACCAACACAAGTGCGAAAAGTGGTTTTTCAACACTAACACAAGTGCAAAAAGTGGTTTTTCAACTCTATCACAAGTGCAAAAAGTGTTTTTTCCACACTAATACAAGTGCAAAAGTGGTTTCCTGCACCAACACAAGTGCGAAAAGTGGTTTTTCAACACTAACACAAGTGCGAAAACTGGTTTTTCAACACTAACACAAGTGCGAAAAGTGGTTTTTCAACACTATCACAAGTGCAAAAAGTGTTTTTTCCACACTAATGCAAGTGCAAAAGTGGTTTCCTGCACCAACACAAGTGCGAAAAGTGGTTTTTCAACACTAACACAAGTGCGAAAAGTGGTTTTTCAACACTAACACAAGTGCAAAAAGTGGTTTTTCAACACTATCACAAGTGCAAAAGTGGTTTCCTGCACCAACACAAGTGCAAAAAGTGGTTTTTCAACACTAACACAAGTGCGAAAACTGGTTTTTCAACACTAACACAAGTGCGAAAAGTGGTTTTTCAACACTATCACAAGTGCAAAAAGTGTTTTTTCCACACTAATACAAGTGCAAAAGTGGTTTCCTGCACCAACACAAGTGCGAAAACTGGTTTTTCAACACTAACACAAGTGCGAAAAGTGGTTTTTCAACACTATCACAAGTGCAAAAAGTGTTTTTTCCACACTAATACAAGTGCAAAAGTGGTTTCCTGCACCAACACAAGTGCGAAAAGTGGTTTTTCAACACTAACACAAGTGCGAAAAGTGGTTTTTCAACACTAACACAAGTGCGAAAAGTGGTTTTTCAACACTAACACAAGTGCGAAAAGTGGTTTTTCCACACTAATACAAGTGCAAAAGTGGTTTCCTGCACCAACACAAGTGCGAAAAGTGGTTTTTCAACACTAACACAAGTGTGAAAAGTGGTTTTTCAACACTAACACAAGTGCGAAAAGTGGATTTTCCACACTAATACAAGTGCAAAAGTGGTTTCCTGCACCAACACAAGTGCGAAAAGTGGTTTTTCAACACTAACACAAGTGCGAAAAGTGGTTTTTCACCACTAACACAAGTGCGAAAAGTGGTTTTTCAACACTATCACAAGTGCAAAAAGTGTTTTTTCCACACTAATACAAGTGCAAAAGTGGTTTCCTGCACCAACACAAGTGCGATAAGTGGTTTTTCCACACTAACACAAGTGTGAAAAGTGGTTTTTCCACACTAACACAAGTGCGAAAAGTGGTTTTTCCACACTAATACAAGTGCAAAAGTGGTTTCCTGCACCAACACAAGTGCGAAAAGTGGTTTTTCAACACTAACACAAGTGCGAAAAGTGGTTTTTCAACACTATCACAAGTGCAAAAAGTGGTTTTTCAACACTAACACAAGTGCGAAAAGTGGTTTTTCCACACTAATACAAGTGCAAAAGTGGTTTCCTGCACCAACACAAGTGCGAAAAGTGGTTTTTCAACACTAACACAAGTGCGAAAAGTGGTTTTTCCACACTAATACAAGTGCAAAAGTGGTTTCCTGCACCAACACAAGTGCGAAAAGTGGTTTTTCAACACTAACAAGTGCGAAAAGTGTTTTTTCCACACTAATACAAGTGCAAAAGTGGTTTCCTGCACCAACACAAGTGCGAAAAGTGGTTTTTCCACACTAATACAAGTGCAAAAGTGGTTTCCTGCACCAACACAAGTGCGAAAAGTGGTTTTTCAACACTAACACAAGTGCGAGAAGTGGTTTTTCAACACTATCACAAGTGTAAAAAGTGGTTTTTCAACACTAACACAAGTGCGAAAAGTGGATTTTCCACACTAATACAAGTGAAAAAGTGGTTTCCTGCACCAACACAAGTGCGAAAAGTGGTTTTTCCACACGAATACAAGTGCAAAAGAGGTTTCCTGCACCAACACAAGTGCGAAAAGTGGTTTTTCAATACTAACACAAGTGCGAAAAGTGGTTTTTCAACGCTATCACAAGTGCAAAAAGTGTTTTTTCCACACTAATACAAGTGCAAAAGTGGTTTCCTGCACCAACACAAGTGCGAAAAGTGGTTTTTCAACACTAACACAAGTGCAAAAAGTGGTTTTTCAACACTAACACAAGTGTGAAAAGTGGTTTTTCAACACTAACACAAGTGCGAAAAGTGTTTTTTCAACACTAACACAAGTGCGAAAAGTGTTTTTTCCACACTAATACAAGTGCAAAAGTGGTTTCCTGCACCAACACAAGTGCGAAAAGTGGTTTTTCAACACTAACACAAGTGCGAAAACTGGTTTTTCAACACAAACACAAGTACGAAAAGTGGTTTTTCAACACTATCACAAGTGCAAAAAGTGTTTTTTCCACACTAATACAAGTGCAAAAGTGGTTTCCTGCACCAACACAAGTGCGAAAAGTGGTTTTTCAACACTAACACAAGTGCGAAAAGTGTTTTTTCCACACTAACACAAGTGCGAAAAGTGGTTTTTCAACACTAACACAAGTGCGAAAAGTGGTTTTTCAACACTATCACAAGTGCAAAAAGTGTTTTTTCCACACTAATACACGTGCAAATGTGGTTTCCTGCACCAACACAAGTGCGAAAAGTGGTTTTTCAACACTAACACAAGTGCGAAAAGTGGTTTTTCAACACTAACACAAGTGCGAAAAGTGGTTTTTCAACACTAACACAAGTGCGAAAAGTCGTTTTTCAACACTAACACAAGTGTGAAAAGTGTTTTTTCCACACTAATACAAGTGCAAAAGTGGTTTCCTGCACCAACACAAGTGCGAAAAGTGGTTTTTCAACACTAACACAAGTGCGAAAAGTGGTTTTTCAATACTAACACAAGTGCGAAAAGTGGTTTTTCAACACTAACACAAGTGCGAAAAGTGGTTTTTCCACACTAATACAAGTGCAAAAGTGGTTTCCTGCACCAACACTAGTGCGAAAAGTGGTTTTTCAACACTAACACAAGTGCGAAAAGTGGTTTTTCAACACTATCACAAGTGCGAAAAGTGGATTTTCCACACTAATACAAGTGCAAAAGTGGTTTCCTGCACCAACACAAGTGCGAAAAGTGGTTTTTCAACACTAACACAAGTGCGAAAAGTGGTTTTTCAACACTAACACAAGTGCGAAAAGTGGGTTTTCAACACTATCACAAGTGCAAAAAGTGTTTTTTCCACACTATCACAAGTGCAAAAAGTGTTTTTTCCACAATAATACAAGTGCAAAAGTGGTTTCCTGCACCAACACAAGTGCGAAAAGTGGTTTTTCAACACTAACACAAGTGCGAAAAGTTGTTTTTCAACACTATCACAAGTGCAAAAAGTGTTTTTTCCACACTAATACAAGTGCAAATATGGTTTCCTGCACCAACACAAGTGCGAAAAGTGGTTTTTCAACACTAACATAAGTGCGAAAAGTGGTTTTTCAACACTAACACAAGTGCGAAAAGTGGTTTTTCAACACTAACACAAGTGCGAAAAGTGGTTTTTCAACACTAACACAAGTGCGAAGTGTTTTTTCCACACTAATACAAGTGCAAAAGTGGTTTCCTGCACCAACACAAGTGCGAAAAGTGGTTTTTCAACACTAACACAAGTGCGAAAAGTGTTTTTTCCACACTAATCAAGTGCAAAAAGTGTTTTTTCCACACTAATACAAGTGCAAAAGTGGTTTCCTGCACCAACACAAGTGCGAAAAGTGGTTTTTCAACACTAACACAAGTGCGAAAATGGTTTTTCAACACTAACACAAGTGCGAAAAGTGGTTTTTCAACACTAACACAAGTGCGAAAAGTGGTTTTTCCACACTAATACAAGTGCAAAAGTGGTTTCCTGCACCAACACAAGTGCGAAAAGTGGTTTTTCAACACTAACACAAGTGTGAAAAGTGGTTTTTCAACACTAACACAAGTGCGAAAAGTGGATTTTCCACACTAATACAAGTGCAAAAGTGGTTTCCTGCACCAACACAAGTGCGAAAAGTGGTTTTTCAACACTAACACAAGTGCGAAAAGTGGTTTTTCAACACTAACACAAGTGCGAAAAGTGGTTTTTCAACACTATCACAAGTGCAAAAAGTGTTTTTTCCACACTAATACAAGTGCAAAAGTGGTTTCCTGCACCAACACAAGTGCGATAAGTGGTTTTTCCACACTAACACAAGTGTGAAAAGTGGTTTTTCCACACTAACACAAGTGCGAAAAGTGGTTTTTCCACACTAATACAAGTGCAAAAGTGGTTTCCTGCACCAACACAAGTGCGAAAAGTGGTTTTTCAACACTAACACAAGTGCGAAAAGTGGTTTTTCAACACTATCACAAGTGCAAAAAGTGGTTTTTCAACACTAACACAAGTGCGAAAAGTGGTTTTTCCACACTAATACAAGTGCAAAAGTGGTTTCCTGCACCAATACAAGTGCGAAAAGTGGTTTTTCAACACTAACACAAGTGCGAAAAGTGGTTTTTCCACACTAACACAAGTGCAAAAGTGGTTTCCTGCACCAACACAAGTGCGAAAAGTGGTTTTTCAACACTAACAAGTGCGAAAAGTGTTTTTTCCACACTAATACAAGTGCAAAAGTGGTTTCCTGCACCAACACAAGTGCGAAAAGTGGTTTTTCCACACTAATACAAGTGCAAAAGTGGTTTCCTGCACCAACACAAGTGTGAAAAGTGGTTTTTCAACACTAACACAAGTGCGAGAAGTGGTTTTTCAACACTATCACAAGTGTAAAAAGTGGTTTTTCAACACTAACACAAGTGCGAAAAGTGGATTTTCCACACTAATACAAGTGCAAAAGTGGTTTCCTGCACCAACACAAGTGCGAAAAGTGGTTTTTCCACACGAATACAAGTGCAAAAGAGGTTTCCTGCACCAACACAAGTGCGAAAAGTGGTTTTTCAATACTAACACAAGTGCGAAAAGTGGTTTTTCAACGCTATCACAAGTGCAAAAAGTGTTTTTTCCACACTAATACAAGTGCAAAAGTGGTTTCCTGCACCAACACAAGTGCGAAAAGTGGTTTTTCAACACTAACACAAGTGCAAAAAGTGGTTTTTCAACACTAACACAAGTGTGAAAAGTGGTTTTTCAACACTAACACAAGTGCGAAAAGTGTTTTTTCAACACTAACACAAGTGCGAAAAGTGTTTTTTCCACACTAATACAAGTGCAAAAGTGGTTTCCTGCACCAACACAAGTGCAAAAAGTGGTTTTTCAACACTAACACAAGTGCGAAAAGTGGTTTTTCAACACTAACACAAGTGCGAAAAGTGGTTTTTCAACACTATCACAAGTGCAAAAAGTGTTTTTTCCACACTAATACAAGTGCAAAAGTGGTTTCCTGCACCAACACAAGTGCGATAAGTGGTTTTTCCACACTAACACAAGTGTGAAAAGTGGTTTTTCCACACTAACACAAGTGCGAAAAGTGGTTTTTCCACACTAATACAAGTGCAAAAGTGGTTTCCTGCACCAACACAAGTGCGAAAAGTGGTTTTTCAACACTAACACAAGTGCGAAAAGTGGTTTTTCAACACTAACACAAGTGCGAAAAGTGGTTTTTCCACACTAATACAAGTGCAAAAGTGGTTTCCTGCACCAACACAAGTGCGAAAAGTGGTTTTTCAACACTAACACAAGTGCGAAAAGTGGTTTTTCCACACTAATACAAGTGCAAAAGTGGTTTCCTGCACCAACACAAGTGCGAAAAGTGGTTTTTCAACACTAACAAGTGCGAAAAGTGTTTTTTCCACACTAATACAAGTGCAAAAGTGGTTTCCTGCACCAACACAAGTGCGAAAAGTGGTTTTTCCACACTAATACAAGTGCAAAAGTGGTTTCCTGCACCAACACAAGTGCGAAAAGTGGTTTTTCAACACTAACACAAGTGCGAGAAGTGGTTTTTCAACACTATCACAAGTGTAAAAAGTGGTTTTTCAACACTAACACAAGTGCGAAAAGTGGATTTTCCACACTAATACAAGTGCAAAAGTGGTTTCCTGCACCAACACAAGTGCGAAAAGTGGTTTTTCCACACGAATACAAGTGCAAAAGAGGTTTCCTGCACCAACACAAGTGCGAAAAGTGGTTTTTCAATACTAACACAAGTGCGAAAAGTGGTTTTTCAACGCTATCACAAGTGCAAAAAGTGTTTTTTCCACACTAATACAAGTGCAAAAGTGGTTTCCTGCACCAACACAAGTGCGAAAAGTGGTTTTTCAACACTAACACAAGTGCAAAAAGTGGTTTTTCAACACTAACACAAGTGTGAAAAGTGGTTTTTCAACACTAACACAAGTGCGAAAAGTGTTTTTTCAACACTAACACAAGTGCGAAAAGTGTTTTTTCCACACTAATACAAGTGCAAAAGTGGTTTCCTGCACCAACACAAGTGCAAAAAGTGGTTTTTCAACACTAACACAAGTGCGAAAAGTGGTTTTTCAACACTAACACAAGTGCAAAAAGTGGTTTTTCAACACTATCACAAGTGCAAGAAGTGTTTTTTCCACACTAATACAAGTGCAAAAGTGGTTTCCTGCACCAACACAAGTGCGATAAGTGGTTTTTCAACACTAACACAAGTGTGAAAAGTGGTTTTTCAACACTAACACAAGTGCGAAAAGTGGTTTTTCCACGCTAATACAAGTGCAAAAGTGGTTTCCTGCACCAACACAAGTGCAAAAAGTGGTTTTTCAACACTAACACAAGTGCGAAAAGTGGTTTTTCAACACTATCACAAGTGCAAAAAGTGGTTTTTCAACACTAACACAAGTGCGAAAAGTGGTTTCTCCACACTAATACAAGTGCAAAAGTGGTTTCCTGCACCAACACAAGTGCGAAAAGTGGTTTTTCAACACTAACACAAGTGCGAAAAGTGTTTTTTCCACACTAATACAAGTGCAAAAGTGGTTTCCTGCACCAACACAAGTGCGAAAAGTGGTTTTTCCACACGAATACAAGTGCAAAAGAGGTTTCCTGCACCAACACAAGTGCGAAAAGTGGTTTTTCAACACTAACACTAGTGCGAAAACTGGTTTTTCAACACCAACACAAGTGCGAAAAGTGGATTTTCAACACTATCACAAGTGCAAAAAGTGTTTTTTCCACACTAATACAAGTGCAAAAGTGGTTTCCTGCACCAACACATGTGCGAAAAGTGGTTTTTCAACACTAACACAAGTGCGAAAAGTGGTTTTTCAACACTATCACAAGTGCAAAAAGTGTTTTTTCCACACTAATACAAGTGCAAATGTGGTTTCCTGCACCAACACAAGTGCGATAAGTGGTTTTTCAACACCAACACAAGTGTGAAAAGTGGTTTTTCAACACTAACACAAGTGCGAAAAGTGGTTTTTCCACACTAATACAAGTGCAAAAGTGGTTTCCTGCACCAACACAAGTGCGAAAAGTGGTTTTTCAACACTAACACAAGTGCGAAAAGTGTTTTTTCCACACTAATACAAGTGCAAAAGTGGTTTCCTGCACCAACACAAGTGCAAAAAGTGTTTTTTCCACACTAATACAAGTGCAAAAGTGGTTTCCTGCACCAACACAATTGCGAAAAGTGGTTTTTCCACACGAATACAAGTGCAAAAGTGGTTTCCTGCACCAACACAAGTGCGAAAAGTGGTTTTTCAACACTAACACAAGTGCGAAAAGTGGTTTTTCAACGCTATCACAAGTGCAAAAAGTGTTTTTTCCACACTAATACAAGTGCAAAAGTGGTTTCCTGCACCAACACAAGTGCGAAAAGTGGTTTTTCAACACTAACACAAGTGCGAAAACTGGTTTTTCAACACTAACACAAGTGCGAAAAGTGGTTTTTCAACACTATCACAAGTGCAAAAAGTATTTTTTCCACACTATTACAAGTGCAAAAGTGGTTTCCTGCACCAACACAAGTGCGAAAAGTGGTTTTTCAACACTAACACAAGTGCGAAAAGTGGTTTTTCAACACTATCATAAGTGCAAAAAGTGTTTTTTCCACACTAATACAAGTGCAAATATGGTTTCCTGCACCAACACAAGTGCGAAAAGTGGTTTTTCAACACTAACATAAGTGCGAAAAGTGGTTTTTCAACACTAACACAAGTGCGAAAAGTGGTTTTTCAACACTAACACAAGTGCGAAAAGTGGTTTTTCAACACTAACACAAGTGCGAAAAGTGTTTTTTCCACACTAATACAAGTGCAAAAGTGGTTTCCTGCACCAACACAAGTGCGAAAAGTGGTTTTTCAACACTAACACAAGTGCGAAAAGTGGTTTTTCAACACTAACACAAGTGCGAAAAGTGGTTTTTCAACACTAACACAAGTGCGAAAAGTGGTTTTCCACACTAATACAAGTGCAAAAGTGGTTTCCTGCACCAACACAAGTGCGAAAAATGGTTTTTCAACACTAACACAAGTGCGAAAAGTGGTTTTTCAACACTAACACAAGTGCGAACAGTGGTTTTTCAACACTAACACAAGTGCAAAAAGTGGTTTTTCCACACTAATACAAGTGCAAAAGTGGTTTCCTGCACCAACACAAGTGCGAAAAGTGGTTTTTCAACACTAACACAAGTGCGAAAAGTGGTTTTTCCACACTAATACAAGTGCAAAAGTGGTTTCCTGCACCAACACAAGTGCGAAAAGTGGTTTTTCAACACTAACACAAGTGTGAAAAGTGGTTTTTCAACACTAACACAAGTGCGAAAAGTGGATTTTCCACACTAATACAAGTGCAAAAGTGGTTTCCTGCACCAACACAAGTGTGAAAAGTGGCTTTTCAACACTAACACTAGTGCGAAAAGTGTTTTTTCCACACTAATACAAGTGCAAAAGTGGTTTCCTGCACCAACACAAGTGCGAAAAGTGGTTTTTCAACACTAACACAAGTGCAAAAAGTGGTTTTTCAACTCTATCACAAGTGCAAAAAGTGTTTTTTCCACACTAATACAAGTGCAAAAGTGGTTTCCTGCACCAACACAAGTGCGAAAAGTGGTTTTTCAACACTAACACAAGTGCGAAAAGTGGTTTTTCAACACTAACACAAGTGCAAAAAGTGGTTTTTCAACACTATCACAAGTGCAAAAGTGGTTTCCTGCACCAACACAAGTGCAAAAAGTGGTTTTTCAACACTAACACAAGTGCGAAAACTGGTTTTTCAACACTAACACAAGTGCGAAAAGTGGTTTTTCAACACTATCACAAGTGCAAAAAGTGTTTTTTCCACACTAATACAAGTGCAAAAGTGGTTTCCTGCACCAACACAAGTGCGAAAACTGTTTTTTCAACACTAACACAAGTGCGAAAAGTGGTTTTTCAACACTATCACAAGTGCAAAAAGTGTTTTTTCCACACTAATACAAGTGCAAAAGTGGTTTCCTGCACCAACACAAGTGCGAAAAGTGGTTTTTCAACACTAACACAAGTGCGAAAAGTGGTTTTTCAACACTAACACAAGTGCGAAAAGTGGTTTTTCAACACTAACACAAGTGCGAAAAGTGGTTTTTCCACACTAATACAAGTGCAAAAGTGGTTTCCTGCACCAACACAAGTGCGAAAAGTGGTTTTTCAACACTAACACAAGTGTGAAAAGTGGTTTTTCAACACTAACACAAGTGCGAAAAGTGGATTTTCCACACTAATACAAGTGCAAAAGTGGTTTCCTGCACCAACACAAGTGCGAAAAGTGGTTTTTCAACACTAACACAAGTGCGAAAAGTGGTTTTTCACCACTAACACAAGTGCGAAAAGTGGTTTTTCAACACTATCACAAGTGCAAAAAGTGTTTTTTCCACACTAATACAAGTGCAAAAGTGGTTTCCTGCACCAACACAAGTGCGATAAGTGGTTTTTCCACACTAACACAAGTGTGAAAAGTGGTTTTTCCACACTAACACAAGTGCGAAAAGTGGTTTTTCCACACTAATACAAGTGCAAAAGTGGTTTCCTGGACCAACACAAGTGCGAAAAGTGGTTTTTCAACACTAACACAAGTGCGAAAAGTGGTTTTTCAACACTATCACAAGTGCAAAAAGTGGTTTTTCAACACTAACACAAGTGCGAAAAGTGGTTTTTCCACACTAATACAAGTGCAAAAGTGGTTTCCTGCACCAACACAAGTGCGAAAAGTGGTTTTTCAACACTAACACAAGTGCGAAAAGTGGTTTTTCCACACTAATACAAGTGCAAAAGTGGTTTCCTGCACCAACACAAGTGCGAAAAGTGGTTTTTCAACACTAACAAGTGCGAAAAGTGTTTTTTCCACACTAATACAAGTGCAAAAGTGGTTTCCTGCACCAACACAAGTGCGAAAAGTGGTTTTTCAACACTAACACAAGTGCGAAAAGTGGTTTTTCCACACTAATACAAGTGCAAAAGTGGTTTCCTGCACCAACACAAGTGCGAAAAGTGGTTTTTCAACACTAACACAAGTGTGAAAAGTGGTTTTTCAACACTAACACAAGTGCGAAAAGTGGATTTTCCACACTAATACAAGTGCAAAAGTGGTTTCCTGCACCAACACAAGTGTGAAAAGTGGCTTTTCAACACTAACACTAGTGTGAAAAGTGTTTTTTCCACACTAATACAAGTGCAAAAGTGGTTTCCTGCACCAACACAAGTGCGAAAAGTGGTTTTCAACACTAACACAAGTGCAAAAAGTGGTTTTTCAACTCTATCACAAGTGCAAAAAGTGTTTTTTCCACACTAATACAAGTGCAAAAGTGGTTTCCTGCACCAACACAAGTGCGAAAAGTGGTTTTTCAACACTAACACAAGTGCGAAAACTGGTTTTTCAACACTAACACAAGTGCGAAAAGTGGTTTTTCAACACTATCACAAGTGCAAAAAGTGTTTTTTCCACACTAATGCAAGTGCAAAAGTGGTTTCCTGCACCAACACAAGTGCGAAAAGTGGTTTTTCAACACTAACACAAGTGCGAAAAGTGGTTTTTCAACACTAACACAAGTGCAAAAAGTGGTTTTTCAACACTATCACAAGTGCAAAAGTGGTTTCCTGCACCAACACAAGTGCAAAAAGTGGTTTTTCAACACTAACACAAGTGCGAAAACTGGTTTTTCAACACTAACACAAGTGCGAAAAGTGGTTTTTCAACACTATCACAAGTGCAAAAAGTGTTTTTTCCACACTAATACAAGTGCAAAAGTGGTTTCCTGCACCAACACAAGTGCGAAAACTGGTTTTTCAACACTAACACAAGTGCGAAAAGTGGTTTTTCAACACTATCACAAGTGCAAAAAGTGTTTTTTCCACACTAATACAAGTGCAAAAGTGGTTTCCTGCACCAACACAAGTGCGAAAAGTGGTTTTTCAACACTAACACAAGTGCGAAAAGTGGTTTTTCAACACTAACACAAGTGCGAAAAGTGGTTTTTCAACACTAACACAAGTGCGAAAAGTGGTTTTTCCACACTAATACAAGTGCAAAAGTGGTTTCCTGCACCAACACAAGTGCGAAAAGTGGTTTTTCAACACTAACACAAGTGTGAAAAGTGGTTTTTCAACACTAACACAAGTGCGAAAAGTGGATTTTCCACACTAATACAAGTGCAAAAGTGGTTTCCTGCACCAACACAAGTGCGAAAAGTGGTTTTTCAACACTAACACAAGTGCGAAAAGTGGTTTTTCACAACTAACACAAGTGCGAAAAGTGGTTTTTCAACACTATCACAAGTGCAAAAAGTGTTTTTTCCACACTAATACAAGTGCAAAAGTGGTTTCCTGCACCAACACAAGTGCGATAAGTGGTTTTTCCACACTAACACAAGTGTGAAAAGTGGTTTTTCCACACTAACACAAGTGCGAAAAGTGGTTTTTCCACACTAATACAAGTGCAAAAGTGGTTTCCTGCACCAACACAAGTGCGAAAAGTGGTTTTTCAACACTAACACAAGTGCGAAAAGTGGTTTTTCAACACTATCACAAGTGCAAAAAGTGGTTTTTCAACACTAACACAAGTGCGAAAAGTGGTTTTTCCACACTAATACAAGTGCAAAAGTGGTTTCCTGCACCAACACAAGTGCGAAAAGTGGTTTTTCAACACTAACACAAGTGCGAAAAGTGGTTTTTCCACACTAATACAAGTGCAAAAGTGGTTTCCTGCACCAACACAAGTGCGAAAAGTGGTTTTTCAACACTAACACAAGTGTGAAAAGTGGTTTTTCAACACTAACACAAGTGCGAAAAGTGGATTTTCCACACTAATACAAGTGCAAAAGTGGTTTCCTGCACCAACACAAGTGTGAAAAGTGGCTTTTCAACACTAACACTAGTGCGAAAAGTGTTTTTTCCACACTAATACAAGTGCAAAAGTGGTTTCCTGCACCAACACAAGTGCGAAAAGTGGTTTTTCAACACTAACACAAGTGCAAAAAGTGGTTTTTCAACTCTATCACAAGTGCAAAAAGTGTTTTTTCCACACTAATACAAGTGCAAAAGTGGTTTCCTGCACCAACACAAGTGCGAAAAGTGGTTTTTCAACACTAACACAAGTGCGAAAAGTGGTTTTTCAACACTAACACAAGTGCAAAAAGTGGTTTTTCAACACTATCACAAGTGCAAAAGTGGTTTCCTGCACCAACACAAGTGCAAAAAGTGGTTTTTCAACACTAACACAAGTGCGAAAACTGGTTTTTCAACACTAACACAAGTGCGAAAAGTGGTTTTTCAACACTATCACAAGTGCAAAAAGTGTTTTTTCCACACTAATACAAGTGCAAAAGTGGTTTCCTGCACCAACACAAGTGCGAAAACTGGTTTTTCAACACTAACACAAGTGCGAAAAGTGGTTTTTCAACACTATCACAAGTGCAAAAAGTGTTTTTTCCACACTAATACAAGTGCAAAAGTGGTTTCCTGCACCAACACAAGTGCGAAAAGTGGTTTTTCAACACTAACACAAGTGCGAAAAGTGGTTTTTCAACACTAACACAAGTGCGAAAAGTGGTTTTTCAACACTAACACAAGTGCGAAAAGTGGTTTTTCCACACTAATACAAGTGCAAAAGTGGTTTCCTGCACCAACACAAGTGCGAAAAGTGGTTTTTCAACACTAACACAAGTGTGAAAAGTGGTTTTTCAACACTAACACAAGTGCGAAAAGTGGATTTTCCACACTAATACAAGTGCAAAAGTGGTTTCCTGCACCAACACAAGTGCGAAAAGTGGTTTTTCAACACTAACACAAGTGCGAAAAGTGGTTTTTCACCACTAACACAAGTGCGAAAAGTGGTTTTTCAACACTATCACAAGTGCAAAAAGTGTTTTTTCCACACTAATACAAGTGCAAAAGTGGTTTCCTGCACCAACACAAGTGCGATAAGTGGTTTTTCCACACTAACACAAGTGTGAAAAGTGGTTTTTCCACACTAACACAAGTGCGAAAAGTGGTTTTTCCACACTAATACAAGTGCAAAAGTGGTTTCCTGCACCAACACAAGTGCGAAAAGTGGTTTTTCAACACTAACACAAGTGCGAAAAGTGGTTTTTCAACACTATCACAAGTGCAAAAAGTGGTTTTTCAACACTAACACAAGTGCGAAAAGTGGTTTTTCCACACTAATACAAGTGCAAAAGTGGTTTCCTGCACCAACACAAGTGCGAAAAGTGGTTTTTCAACACTAACACAAGTGCGAAAAGTGGTTTTTCCACACTAATACAAGTGCAAAAGTGGTTTCCTGCACCAACACAAGTGCGAAAAGTGGTTTTTCAACACTAACAAGTGCGAAAAGTGTTTTTTCCACACTAATACAAGTGCAAAAGTGGTTTCCTGCACCAACACAAGTGCGAAAAGTGGTTTTTCAACACTAACACAAGTGCGAAAAGTGGTTTTTCCACACTAATACAAGTGCAAAAGTGGTTTCCTGCACCAACACAAGTGCGAAAAGTGGTTTTTCAACACTAACACAAGTGTGAAAAGTGGTTTTTCAACACTAACACAAGTGCGAAAAGTGGATTTTCCACACTAATACAAGTGCAAAAGTGGTTTCCTGCACCAACACAAGTGTGAAAAGTGGCTTTTCAACACTAACACTAGTGCGAAAAGTGTTTTTTCCACACTAATACAAGTGCAAAAGTGGTTTCCTGCACCAACACAAGTGCGAAAAGTGGTTTTTCAACACTAACACAAGTGCAAAAAGTGGTTTTTCAACTCTATCACAAGTGCAAAAAGTGTTTTTTCCACACTAATACAAGTGCAAAAGTGGTTTCCTGCACCAACACAAGTGCGAAAAGTGGTTTTTCAACACTAACACAAGTGCGAAAACTGGTTTTTCAACACTAACACAAGTGCGAAAAGTGGTTTTTCAACACTATCACAAGTGCAAAAAGTGTTTTTTCCACACTAATGCAAGTGCAAAAGTGGTTTCCTGCACCAACACAAGTGCGAAAAGTGGTTTTTCAACACTAACACAAGTGCGAAAAGTGGTTTTTCAACACTAACACAAGTGCAAAAAGTGGTTTTTCAACACTATCACAAGTGCAAAAGTGGTTTCCTGCACCAACACAAGTGCAAAAAGTGGTTTTTCAACACTAACACAAGTGCGAAAACTGGTTTTTCAACACTAACACAAGTGCGAAAAGTGGTTTTTCAACACTATCACAAGTGCAAAAAGTGTTTTTTCCACACTAATACAAGTGCAAAAGTGGTTTCCTGCACCAACACAAGTGCGAAAACTGGTTTTTCAACACTAACACAAGTGCGAAAAGTGGTTTTTCAACACTATCACAAGTGCAAAAAGTGTTTTTTCCACACTAATACAAGTGCAAAAGTGGTTTCCTGCACCAACACAAGTGCGAAAAGTGGTTTTTCAACACTAACACAAGTGCGAAAAGTGGTTTTTCAACACTAACACAAGTGCGAAAAGTGGTTTTTCAACACTAACACAAGTGCGAAAAGTGGTTTTTCCACACTAATACAAGTGCAAAAGTGGTTTCCTGCACCAACACAAGTGCGAAAAGTGGTTTTTCAACACTAACACAAGTGTGAAAAGTGGTTTTTCAACACTAACACAAGTGCGAAAAGTGGATTTTCCACACTAATACAAGTGCAAAAGTGGTTTCCTGCACCAACACAAGTGCGAAAAGTGGTTTTTCAACACTAACACAAGTGCGAAAAGTGGTTTTTCACCACTAACACAAGTGCGAAAAGTGGTTTTTCAACACTATCACAAGTGCAAAAAGTGTTTTTTCCACACTAATACAAGTGCAAAAGTGGTTTCCTGCACCAACACAAGTGCGATAAGTGGTTTTTCCACACTAACACAAGTGTGAAAAGTGGTTTTTCCACACTAACACAAGTGCGAAAAGTGGTTTTTCCACACTAATACAAGTGCAAAAGTGGTTTCCTGCACCAACACAAGTGCGAAAAGTGGTTTTTCAACACTAACACAAGTGCGAAAAGTGGTTTTTCAACACTATCACAAGTGCAAAAAGTGGTTTTTCAACACTAACACAAGTGCGAAAAGTGGTTTTTCCACACTAATACAAGTGCAAAAGTGGTTTCCTGCACCAACACAAGTGCGAAAAGTGGTTTTTCAACACTAACACAAGTGCGAAAAGTGGTTTTTCCACACTAATACAAGTGCAAAAGTGGTTTCCTGCACCAACACAAGTGCGAAAAGTGGTTTTTCAACACTAACAAGTGCGAAAAGTGTTTTTTCCACACTAATACAAGTGCAAAAGTGGTTTCCTGCACCAACACAAGTGCGAAAAGTGGTTTTTCCACACTAATACAAGTGCAAAAGTGGTTTCCTGCACCAACACAAGTGCGAAAAGTGGTTTTTCAACACTAACACAAGTGCGAGAAGTGGTTTTTCAACACTATCACAAGTGTAAAAAGTGGTTTTTCAACACTAACACAAGTGCGAAAAGTGGATTTTCCACACTAATACAAGTGAAAAAGTGGTTTCCTGCACCAACACAAGTGCGAAAAGTGGTTTTTCCACACGAATACAAGTGCAAAAGAGGTTTCCTGCACCAACACAAGTGCGAAAAGTGGTTTTTCAATACTAACACAAGTGCGAAAAGTGGTTTTTCAACGCTATCACAAGTGCAAAAAGTGTTTTTTCCACACTAATACAAGTGCAAAAGTGGTTTCCTGCACCAACACAAGTGCGAAAAGTGGTTTTTCAACACTAACACAAGTGCAAAAAGTGGTTTTTCAACACTAACACAAGTGTGAAAAGTGGTTTTTCAACACTAACACAAGTGCGAAAAGTGTTTTTTCAACACTAACACAAGTGCGAAAAGTGTTTTTTCCACACTAATACAAGTGCAAAAGTGGTTTCCTGCACCAACACAAGTGCGAAAAGTGGTTTTTCAACACTAACACAAGTGCGAAAACTGGTTTTTCAACACAAACACAAGTACGAAAAGTGGTTTTTCAACACTATCACAAGTGCAAAAAGTGTTTTTTCCACACTAATACAAGTGCAAAAGTGGTTTCCTGCACCAACACAAGTGCGAAAAGTGGTTTTTCAACACTAACACAAGTGCGAAAAGTGTTTTTTCCACACTAACACAAGTGCGAAAAGTGGTTTTTCAACACTAACACAAGTGCGAAAAGTGGTTTTTCAACACTATCACAAGTGCAAAAAGTGTTTTTTCCACACTAATACACGTGCAAATGTGGTTTCCTGCACCAACACAAGTGCGAAAAGTGGTTTTTCAACACTAACACAAGTGCGAAAAGTGGTTTTTCAACACTAACACAAGTGCGAAAAGTGGTTTTTCAACACTAACACAAGTGCGA
>NW_027619974.1:0-5000 GCF_964187855.1 Myxine glutinosa
AAACCACTTTTCGCACTTGTGTTAGTGTTGAAAAACCACTTTTCGCACTTGTGTTAGTGTCGAAAAACCACTTTTCGCACTTGTGTTGGTGCAGGAAACCACTTTTGCACTTGTATTAGTGTGGAAAAAACACTTTTCGCACTTGTGTTAGTGTTGAAAAACCACTTTTCCCACTTGTGTTAGTGTTGAAAAACCACTTTTTGCACTTGTGTTGGTGCAGGAAACCACTTTTGCACTTGTATTAGTGTGGAAAAAACACTTTTCGCACTTGTGTTAGTGTTGAAAAACCACTTTTCGCACTTGTGTTAGTGTTGAAAAACCACTTTTCGCACCTGTGTTAGTGTTGAAAAACCACTTTTCGCACTTGTGTTGGTGCAGGAAACCACTTTTGCACTTGTATTAGTGTGGAAAAAACACTTTTTGCACTTTGGTAGTGTTGAAAAACCACTTTTCGCACTTGTGTTGTTGCAGGAAACCACTATTGCACTTGTATTAGTGTGGAAAAACCACTTTTCGCACTTGTGTTAGTGTTGGAAAACCACTTTTCGCATTTGTGTTAGTGTTGAAAAACCACTTTTCGCACTTGTGTTAGTGTTGAAAACCACTTTTCGCACTTGTGTTAGTGTTGAAAAACCACTTTTCGCACTTGTGTTAGTGTTGAAAAACCACTTTTCGCACTTGTGTTGGTGCAGGAAACCACTTTTGCACTTGTATGAGTGTGGAAAAAACACTTTTCGCACTTGTGTTAGTGTTGAAAAACCACTTTTCGCACTTGTGTTAGTGTTGAAAAACCACTTTTCGCACTTGTGTTAGTGTTGAAAAAACACTTTTCGCACTTGTGTTGGTGCAGGAAACCACTTTTGCACTTGTATTAGTGTGGAAAAACCACTTTTTGCACTTGTGTTAGTGTTGAAAAGCCACTTTTCGCACTTGTGTTAGTGTTGAAAAACCACTTTTCGCACTTGTGTTGGTGCAGGAAACCACTTTTGCACTTGTATTAGTGTGGAAAAACCACTTTTCACACTTGTGTTAGTGTTGAAAGACAACTTTTCGCACTTGTGTTGGTGCAGGAAACCACTTTTGCACTTGTATTAGTGTGGAAAGCCACTTTTGGCACTTGTGTTAGTGTTGAAAAACCACTTTTCGCACTTGTGTTAGTGTTGAAAAACCACTTTTCGCAGTTGTGTTGGTGCAGGAAACCACTTTTGCACTTGTATTAGTGTGGAAAAACCACTTTTCGCACATGTGTTAGTGTTGAAAAACCACTTTTCGCACTTGTGTTAGTGTTGAAAAACCACTTTTCGCACTTGTGTTAGTGTCGAAAAACCACTTTTCGCACTTGTGTTGGTGCAGGAAACCACTTTTGCACTTGTATTAGTGTGGAAAAAACACTTTTCGCACTTGTGTTAGTGTTGAAAAACCACTTTTCGCACTTGTGTTAGTGTTGAAAAACCACTTTTCGCACTTGTGTTGGTGCAGGAAACCACTTTTGCACTTGTATTAGTGTGGAAAAAACACTTTTCGCACTTGTGTTAGTGTTGAAAAACCACTTTTCGCACTTGTGTTAGTGTTGAAAAACCACTTTTCGCACTTGTGTTAGTGTTGAAAAACCACTTTTCGCACTTGTGTTGGTGCAGGAAACCACTTTTGCACTTGTATTAGTGTGGAAAAACCACTTTTCGCACTTGTGTTAGTGTTGAAAAGCCACTTTTCGCACTTGTGTTAGTGTTGTAAAACCACTTTTCGAACTTGTGTTGGTGCAGGAAACCACTTTTGCACTTGTATTAGTGTGGAAAAACCACTTTTCGCACTTGTGTTAGTGTTGAAAAGCCACTTTTCGCACTTGTGTTAGTGTTGTAAAACCACTTTTCGAACTTGTGTTGGTGCAGGAAACCACTTTTGCACTTGTATTAGTGTGGAAAAAAGCCTTTTTGCACTTGTGATAGTGTTGAAAAACCACTTTTCGCACTTTTGTTAGTGTTGAAAAACCACTTTTCGCACATGTGTTGGTGCAGGAAACCACTTTTGCACTTGTATTAGTGTGGAAAAACCACTTTTCGCACTTGTGTTAGTGTTGAAAAACCACTTTTCGCACTTGTGTTAGTGTTGAAAAACCACTTTTCGCACTTGTGTTAGTGTTGAAAAACCACTTTTCGCACTTGTGTTGGTGCAGGAAACCACTTTTGCACTTGTATTAGTGTGGAAAAAACACTTTTTGCACTTGTGATAGTGTTGAAAAACCACTTTTCGCACTTGTGTTAGTGTTGAAAAACCACTTTTCGCACTTGTGTTGGTGCAGGAAACCACTTTTGCACTTGTATTAGTGTGGAAAAAACACTTTTCGCACTTGTGGTAGTGTTGAAAAACCACTTTTCGCACTTGTGTTCGTGTTGAAAAACCACTATTCGCACATGTGTTGGTGCAGGAAACCACTTCTGCACTTGTATTAGTGTGGAAAAACCACTTTTTGCACTTGTGTTAGTGTTGAAAAGCCACTTTTCGCACTTGTGTTGGTGCAGGAAACCACTTTTGTACTTGTATTAGTGTGGAAAGCCACTTTTGGCACTTGTGTTAGTGTTGAAAAACCACTTTTCGCACTTGTGTTAGTGTTGAAAAACCACTTTTCGCAGTTGTGTTGGTGCAGGAAACCACTTTTGCACTTGTATTAGTGTGGAAAAACCACTTTTCGCACTTGTGTTAGTGTTGAAAAACCACTTTTCGCACTTGTGTTAGTGTTAAAAACCACTTTTCGCACTTGTGTTGGTGCAGGAAACCACTTTTGCACTTGTATTAGTGTGGAAAAACCACTTTTTGCACTTGTGTTAGTGTTGAAAAGCCACTTTTCGCACTTGTGTTAGTGTTGAAAAACCACTTTTCGCACTTGTGTTGGTGCAGGAAACTACTTTTACACTTGTATTAGTGTGGAATAAAGACTTTTTGCACTTGTGATAGTGTTGAAAAACCACTTTTCGCACTTTTGTTAGTGTTGAAAAACCACTTTTCGCACTTGTGTTGGTGCAGGAAACCACTTTTGCACTTGTATTAGTGTGGAAAAATCACTTTTCGCACTTGTGTTAGTGTTGAAAAACCACTTTTCGCACTTGTGTTAGTGTTGAAAAACCACTTTTCGCACTTGTGTTAGTGTTGAAAAACCACTTTTCGCACTTGTGTTGGTGCAGGAAACCACTTTTGCACTTGTATTAGTGTGGAAAAAACACTTTTCGCTCTTGTGTTAGTGTTGAAAAACCACTTTTCGCACTTGTGTTAGTGTTGAAAAACCACTTTTCGCACTTGTGTTAGTGTTGAAAAACCACTTTTCGCACTTGTGTTGTTGCAGGAAACCACTTTTGCACTTGTATTAGTGTGGAAAAACCACTTTTCGCACTTGTGTTAGTGTTGAAAAACCACTTTTCGCACTTGTGTTAGTGTTGAAAAACCACTTTTCGCACATGTGTTGGTGCAGGAAACCACTTTTGCACTTGTATTAGTGTGGAAAAAACACTTTTTGCACTTGTGATAGTGTTGGAAAACCACTTTTCGCATTTGTGTTAGTGTTGAAAAACCACTTTTCGCACTTGTGTTGGTGCAGGAAACCACTATTGCACTTGTATTAGTGTGGAAAAAACACTTTTTGCACTTGTGATAGTGTTGAAAAACCACTTTTCGCACTTGTGTTAGTGTTGAAAGACAACTTTTCGCACTTGTGTTGGTGCAGGAAACCACTTTTGCACTTGTATTAGTGTAGAAAGCCACTTTTGGCACTTGTGTTAGTGTTGAAAAACCACTTTTCGCACTTGTGTTAGTGTTGAAAAACCACTTTTCGCAGTTGTGTTGGTGCAGGAAACCACTTTTGCACTTGTATTAGTGTGGAAAAACCACTTTTCGCACTTGTGTTAGTGTTGAAAAACCACTTTTCGCACTTGTGTTAGTGTTGAAAAACCACTTTTCGCACTTGTGTTAGTGTCGAAAAACCACTTTTCGCACTTGTGTTGGTGCAGGAAACCACTTTTGCACTTGTATTAGTGTGGAAAAAACACTTTTCGCACTTGTTTTAGTGTTGAAAAACCACTTTTCGCACTTGTGTTAGTGTTGAAAAACCACTTTTCGCACTTGTGTTGGTGCAGGAAACCACTTTTGCACTTGTATTAGTGTGGAAAAAACACTTTTCGCACTTGTGCTAGTGTTGAAAAACCACTTTTCGCACTTGTGTTAGTGTTGAAAAACCACTTTTCGCACTTGTGTTAGTGTTGAAAAACCACTTTTCGCACTTGTGTTGGTGCAGGAAACCACTTTTGCACTTGTATTAGTGTGGAAAAACCACTTTTCGCACTTGTGTTAGTGTTGAAAAGCCACTTTTCGCACTTGTGTTAGTGTTGTAAAACCACTTTTCGAACTTGTGTTGGTGCAGGAAACCACTTTTGCACTTGTATTAGTGTGGAAAAAAGCCTTTTTGCACTTGTGATAATGTTGAAAACCCACTTTTCGCACTTTTGTTAGTGTTGAAAAACCACTTTTCGCACATATGTTGGTGCAGGAAACCACTTTTGCACTTGTATTAGTGTGGAAAAACCACTTTTCGCACTTGTGTTAGTGTTGAAAAACAACTTTTCGCACTTGTGTTGGTGCAGGAAACCACTTTTCGCACTTGTGTTAGTGTTGAAAAACCACTTTTGGCACTTGTGTTAGTGTTGAAAACTTTTGTTAGTGTTGAAAAACCACTTTTCGCACATGTGTTGGTGCAGGAAACCACTTTTGCACTTGTATTAGTGTGGAAAAACCACTTTTCGCACTTGTGTTAGTGTTGAAAAACCACTTTTCGCACTTGTGTTAGTGTTGAAAAACCACTTTTCGCACTTGTGTTAGTGTTGAAAAACCACTTTTCGCACTTGTGTTGGTGCAGGAAACCACTTTTGCACTTGTATTAGTGTGGAAAAAACACTTTTTGCACTTGTGATAGTGTTGAAAAACCACTTTTCGCACTTGTGTTAGTGTTGAAAAAC
>NW_027619974.1:7500-23850 GCF_964187855.1 Myxine glutinosa
GGAAGACTCTCTCCCTCAGCAGCACGGTTGGAGAATAAGAACCAGCGAAGCTCGTTTACTTTCGTGTGAACTTTAGACTTGTACAGCAGACAGACGAAGCGTTCCAGCTGGGAACACACTTCTGGTGACGGATCAGTTTGTCCCAAAGACCCCAGAGCCTCCCATATCTTGTTGTCACATGTCATGAAGACCTTAAAGCACCAGTCCTTGCTCCTGCCAGCGAACCTTCCAGACATGTCACTTCCCGTAAATGCGTGGAATCCAAGTATTGCAGACGCACGTTTCTCTCCTAGCATGCCATGAATAGGTTGGACTGCAATGCTCCTCCTCAACTTTCCCTTCCCAGTGAGAAATCTCGTAGCAGGTGGTAGATCGTGAAATCTCTGAATCAGTAGGAGGAAGATATCGGTATCTGGCGAATCAATGATAACTTCTGCATCTTTGTCGACTGTGAGAGCATGCAGAATTAAGAGTGTATCGGCCTCTTCTTGGCTGTGCGTGAGTAGACTGTCTGGAACTTCAGTGTTGCCCGTGGTCTTAGTTCCTGATGTCACCATGAACTTCTTCAACTTGTTTGGATGAGCCTTGCTGTAAGATAGACACTTCACAGCCAAGTACTCTGTAAGCTCTGCCTTGGTCTTCACATTGGAAAGGAAATCTTTGAGTGAAATCTTCTGGATCAATGTACTATCCATGACGTGATAGTATGTTGATTTCCCCTTTGTCCTCTTTAGGCGCATTTTGTCTTTCAGTGAGTTATCGATGTATCGGTCGAATACCAACCTCACGTCATCATAATGCACGGCAATATTTTCGAGGCGTTCAATGAACGATTGAGCAAAGTCACTGCATGTAATCATTTGTTCTGTTTTGGAGATCCCGTTAACAAGAGCCATGCCATCAATGATTATCACTCTATGGCGAGAAGTAGTCTCGTTTTCATTGATCACTCCTGATCTTGTGGTTGTGTCTGGGTTTTGGCTGATCTGAGAGGGTTCCTGCAAATTTTGGCTTGAGATTTCATAGTCAGTTGATGGGTCATTAGTTTCTTCCCCAGCGTGTGCTGCTGCATCATTCAAAGCGGCAATTCCCGCGTCTTGATGCTCATTGATTTCTGTCGAAATAGGTTCTCCTGGTGGATCATGTACATCCTGCTCTTCAGGCTCAGCCAGATGCTCAAGTTGACGAAGGATTTTTGCCTTGTCGTATGCCAACAAGAGGGATCCATCAGATGCAAATAAAGAACGTGGAACGATGCCAAATTCATAGGTGCCAATACATTCTTTCAGGTCGAGCTCTGGTCGGCTCCGTGAGATAACGATGAACCTCTGCAACAATCCTCGCTCTTCTTTGACTTTGATCAGCTTGTCGCCCGATCTCACTTCTGTTGTGGCATTCGAACTCTTGAATGTTCGAAGTTTTCTTTTCGTCATTTTGTCCCACACAGAAAGTTTTCCCTCAGCTAAACGATCTGTGGCAAATTGCTGGAACATCTGTTGTCCGATCTCGTCGCACTCTAAGATGTCGCTGGACACTTTTTCATTCATGACTTCTTTGGTGAGCAGGTTGTAGACCTCGTCTACTTCCTCTTCCATAAATGGATCGCCATGTTCACGGAACACCCTAGAAAGCTTGGAGGCATGGCTCATCACCCGGGAAAGCTTTCCCCCCGTGATTTCGTGGTGTTGTTTTCTGCTCTGGTTTTCACCAAGACCATATCCCTCCGCAAACTCGTGCAGTGACTTTGACAGCTCAGGTGCAATGAGGAAGAACTTGTCAAGCGCCTTCTCATTTTGAGTTATCCCTACGATTCCTCCAATCACCTTCAGTGTACGGTTTTCTTGCTCAATGCCATGGTCTGGGGCTATTGATGTGAAGCCTGCCAATCCTTTTGTCACACAGAAGTTCCCTTTCATGAATTCCCTCCACAGTTCTGGGTGCTGCTTTTCAGTCTCCTGCATTGTTGAAATGTAGAGAGGGAGCAACCGAGCATAGTTTAGATGATCGTGAGCGAAGAAGTACTTCGTGAGAGACTCGATGCTCTCCATATGCAGCAGCAGATCACGTTGTCTTGTACTTCTAATGAACAGAAGGATAGTCTCAAACTGTTTCATGTAGTTCAGGATGAAGCGCTGTATCTTGTTTGTGCTGACCTCAAATTGTTCCAGTTTTTTGGTCATATCTCTGGACTCCATCATGGCCAATGTTTTTTTGAGAATGTCGCATAGATTCTTCTCTGGCTCCATGCTCCCGCTGATGTCTCTCTGATATGCCTCTCCCAGACGAACAGATGACTCGTTCAGATAGGCCCTTTCTTCAGGTTCCATTGCCAGGAATCTCTGGAAGTACAGGTTGTACAAAGCGATCAGTGTTACCATGTGTGCCTCCAGAGCTCGATACAAGTGCCTCCCATTTAGTATTTGGCTCACTGTGGTTGGCGAGAAAAGTCCAGCCTCGACCCATGCCTGATCAATTCCACTCCATTCCACGTATTTTCCTAATGCAGCTAAGGCCCAAAACACAACATGTAGCTCACCAGGTCGGAAGAGGAATTGCTTCCTGATGTCCTCGCGTTCCACCCACAGCTTCATCGCCAGGTCGTATAGCTGCAAATCGAGAGTCATGACTGTGATTGCCTCACTCCCCATAACACGAGTTGTGATGTTGTGAGCTCTCATCAGACCCGTGTACGGTGTATCATAGTCTGTAGGAGGCGACCTTATCAACGGAGGAACGAGAGCAACATTGGTCTTCTCACTGGACGAAGATAGCAAGGAATTGAAGGCTCCCCACGTCCCCGGAGCTGTGAGTTTGACGTCAACTTCTCCTTCTTCCTCGAAGTTCAGGCATCCAATCATCCAGGTCATATCGGTTTTCTTGTTCTTGTCTGTCTCGGGTTTTGATGTGAGCAGCTTGCAGTCGCTCTTTCTCTTCTCGGGTGCTGGCTTCTTGCAGGTCAACGTTTTACAGCCAACTGCATCATGTATCGTTTGAGCTTTTGATGACCGGTCAAGTTCAATTGGTGGTATCATGGGTGATTTCTCCGGTGATACAGGCTGGTAGATCGCAATTGCTGTACCATGAAGGGTATTCATCCCGCAAGGAGTTGACTCTAGAAAATCGATGTTGTCCATGGCAAACCAGACGAACGTGTCCTGAACCAACCATGGTGGTAGACAGATGCCTCCGGTGGACTCCATTTGCTTCAGTACGGAGTTGGCAATGCTGGTCTCAATCTCCATGACCTTTTTGTAGGAGATGGCGAGGTCCAGATGTGCAAGTTTCTCTACAAGCGCCTTGGATCGTGTGTTTTTGTGTATGTCGAGAGCTAAGCCCACACTCAATGGAGTTTCAAATCGTTGTTTGAATGATCCATCCTCGCTTCTTGGTTCGTACGATACCTGTCGGTCAGATTTATAAGCACCGACAAAGTGCTGCGCCAACAATGATGCACTCACACCAATGGAGTCCTCCCTGTTGCTATTTCCTACTTTCCTTGTTCCCATGACTGCATGCTTGCAGAAGATGTTGAGCATCGGGGGTGGCTTGTAATCAGCAAAGGTTCCATTAAATTTCCATGCTGGGGAAGATGCGATGTCTTTCCTCAATATTTTCGCAGCTCGCAAAAGTACTTTAAAATCGTCTTTGATGCTGTCTGCTGTAATTGTGCTTGATATCATGTGGTCTTTGAGCTTTGTGGAAAGAATCTGCTCTGGCTTTGTTTTGTTTGAGGGCCGGCTGAAATGAACATCGGCAATGTTGTCTAGGATCAATTGTTTCAGGTATGGCTTATAACTATGGTTGTCTGAGACCGGAAAGTCGTGCTCCTTAAGTAAATTGACATAGGTTACATGAATTTCATTCATATTCAGCACAGCATTTTCAGTAGTATCATTCAACGCAGTTTCAACAATTTCAATGAGTTCAAGGTCTGATAACACCTGACCAAAGTTAACATTGGTTGTTTCTGTTTGTTTTTCCGTCTTAACTATAGCACGTTTGGCCTTAACTACACATGGTAAATGATATTTCATGTCCTCAGCCATTGCTTGCAATGGGTCAGGCGAACTTATGACACTGTTCAGTCTCACTTTCAGATTGTCATTACTTGTTTCTTGGCCAATGTTTCTGATCTGGAGTCCCATGTTCTTTGTTGACACATTGTGTAGTTCACTTCCTCTGTCTTCCTGGCATATGACACATCTGAGCGCGTCAAATGTCTGTTCTCGGGAACACCTTCTGGATGTTGACGTGCTTTCCCCTAGATCACTAGAACTTGGTCGTCCTCTCTTTTTCAGTCGGATTTCTGCGGCACTGCCTGATGTTGTTCCTTTCTCAAACCTAGCCTTTGCTCGATCAATGTGCATCTTATTGGTAACATCTTTGTAACAAGCTTTATGGTAGCGGAGACCTTTTGCGAGCAATTCTTCAGCAGAGGAATATTGCAAACGTCTATTCAATGATGCAAACTTTGTTTCACCATACGTGTACTGTTCCTCAGCACCTGCCATCAGTTTCTCGACAGAGGAGAGTTTTGGTTTCGTTACAAAGGTTGTATAGTCTGTTTGCCCTATGGCCATTTGGCATACAAAACAAAGTCCGAAATCTACTGACTTCTCAATCTTCCTGGGTGGTGAGTCACTCATCTTGAAGGTAGGTGTAATTTTCTAGACACTCTTGAACTGTCGTCGGTCCTGCAAAGATAGATACTACTATTCAGATTCACATTTCGTCAACACAGTCAAAACCAGACCTTAACTAGATGGTGGAAACTTAATTAACCGATTTCATGCCGGCCGACCCCACTTTGGCTGGTATATGTCCACTATTTTATTTTCCTTGCATTTTTCTGTAAAAACAATGGCAGAAATGGCTTCCTTGGGTCTGAAAACATATAAAAGGACATATTATTCATGTTTATATGATATGTAGATACAAAGATATGCACAAAAGTGTATTTTCCAAATTTTATGGCGGCCATCTTGGATTTCTTCGAATTACTACCTATTAGACGTAAAAGAAAAAATGGAACCCTATTTTTTTTACATCTCTATAATATTCTGAAGCAGAATCCATTGCTAAATCAATTTTAACAAACAAAAAACACAAACAATATTGTTATGACATATGGGCCTGCACTACTTGTGTTGGTGCAGGAAACCACTTTTGCACTTGTATTAGTGTGGAAAAACCACTTTTCGCACTTGTGTTAGTGTTGAAAAGCCACTTTTCGCACTTGTGTTAGTGTTGTAAAACCACTTTTCGAACTTGTGTTGGTGCAGGAAACCACTTTTGCACTTGTATTAGTGTGGAAAAAAGCCTTTTTGCACTTGTGATAATGTTGAAAACCCACTTTTCGCACTTTTGTTAGTGTTGAAAAACCACTTTTCGCACATATGTTGGTGCAGGAAACCACTTTTGCACTTGTATTAGTGTGGAAAAACCACTTTTCGCACTTGTGTTAGTGTTGAAAAACAACTTTTCGCACTTGTGTTAGTGTTGAAAAACCACTTTTCGCACTTGTGTTAGTGTTGAAAAACCACTTTTCGCACTTGTGTTGGTGCAGGAAACCACTTTTGCACTTGTATTAGTGTGGAAAAAACACTTTTCGCACTTGTGCTAATGTTGAAAAACCACTTTTCGCACTTGTGTTAGTGTTGAAAAACCACTTTTCGCACTTGTGTTAGTGTTGAAAAACCACTTTTCGCACTTGTGTTGGTGCAGGAAACCACTTTTGCACTTGTATTAGTGTGGAAAAAAACACTTTTTGCACTTGTGATAGTGTTGAAAAACCACTTTTCGCACTTGTGTTAGTGTTGAAAAACCACTTTTCGCACTTGTGTTGGTGCAGGAAACCACTTTTGCACTTGTATTAGTGTGGAAAAAACACTTTTCGCACTTGTGTTAGTGTTGAAAAACCACTTTTCGCACTTGTGTTCGTGTTGAAAAACCACTTTTCGCACATGTGTTGGTGCAGGAAACCACTTTTGCACTTGTATTAGTGTGGAAAAACCACTTTTTGCACTTGTGTTAGTGTTGAAAAGCCACTTTTCGCACTTGTGTTAGTGTTAAAAAACCACTTTTCGCACTTGTGTTGGTGCAGGAAACCACTTTTGCACTTGTATTAGTGTGGAAAGCCACTTTTGGCACTTGTGTTAGTGTTGAAAAACCACTTTTCGCACTTGTGTTAGTGTTGAAAAACCACTTTTCGCACTTGTGTTGGTGCAGGAAACCACTTTTGCACTTGTATTAGTGTGGAAAAAAACACTTTTCGCACTTGTGTTAGTGTTGAAAAACCACTTTTCGCACTTGTGTTAGTGTTGAAAAACCACTTTTCGCACCTGTGTTAGTGTTGAAAAACCACTTTTCGCACTTGTGTTGGTGCAGGAAACCACTTTTGCACTTGTATTAGTGTGGAAAAAACACTTTTTGCACTTTGGTAGTGTTGAAAAACCACTTTTCGCACTTGTGTTGTTGCAGGAAACCACTATTGCACTTGTATTAGTGTGGAAAAACCACTTTTCGCACTTGTGTTAGTGTTGGAAAACCACTTTTCGCATTTGTGTTAGTGTTGAAAAACCACTTTTCGCACTTGTGTTAGTGTTGAAAACCACTTTTCCGCACTTGTGTTAGTGTTGAAAAACCACTTTTCGCACTTGTGTTAGTGTTGAAAAACCACTTTTCGCACTTGTGTTGGTGCAGGGAAACCACTTTTGCACTTGTATGAGTGTGGAAAAAACACTTTTTTGCACTTGTCATAGTGTTGAAAAACCACTTTTCGCACTGTGTTAGTGTTGAAAAACCACTTTTCGTACTTGTGTTGGTGCAGGAAACCACTTTTGCACTTGTATTAGTGTGGAAAAAACACTTTTCGCACTTGTGTTAGTGTTGAAAAACCACTTTTCGCACTTGTGTTAGTGTTGAAAAACCACTTTTCGCACTTGTGTTAGTGTTGAAAAACCACTTTTTCGCACTTGTGTTGGTGCAGGAAACCACTTTTGCACTTGTATTAGTGTGGAAAAACCACTTTTTGCACTTGTGTTAGTGTTGAAAAGCCACTTTTCGCACTTGTGTTAGTGTTGAAAAACCACTTTTCGCACTTGTGTTGGTGCAGGAAACCACTTTTGCACTTGTATTAGTGTGGAATAAAGACTTTTTGCACTTGTGATAGTGTTGAAAAAACCACTTTTCGCACTTTTGTTAGTGTTGAAAAACCACTTTTCGCACTTGTGTTGGTGCAGGAAACCACTTTTGCACTTGTATTAGTGTGGAAAAATCACTTTCGCACTTGTGTTTAGTGTTGAAAAACCACTTTTCGCACTTGTGTTAGTGTTGAAAAACCACTTTTCGCACTTGTGTTAGTGTTGAAAAACCACTTTTCGCACTTGTGTTGGTGCAGGAAACCACTTTTGCACTTGTATTAGTGTGGAAAAAACACTTTTCGCTCTTGTGTTAGTGTTGAAAAACCACTTTTCGCACTTGTGTTAGTGTTGAAAAACCACTTTTCGCACTTGTGTTAGTGTTGAAAAACCACTTTTCGCACTTGTGTTGTTGCAGGAAACCACTTTTGCACTTGTATTAGTGTGGAAAACCACTTTTCGCACTTGTGTTAGTGTTGAAAAACCACTTTTCGCACTTGTGTTAGTGTTGAAAAACCACTTTTCGCACATGTGTTGGTGCAGGAAACCACTTTTGCACTTGTATTAGTGTTGAAAAAACACTTTTTGCACTTGTGATAGTGTTGAAAAACCACTTTTCGCACTTGTGTTAGTGTTGAAAAACCACTTTTCGCACTTGTGTTATTGTTGAAAAACCACTTTTTGCACTTGTGTTGGTGCAGGAAACCACTTTTGCACTTGTATTAGTGTGGAAAAAACACTTTTCGCACTTGTGTTAGTGTTGAAAAACCACTTTTCGCACTTGTGTTAGTGTTGAAAAACCACTTTTCGCACTTGTGTTAGTGTTGAAAAAACCACTTTTCGCACTTGTGTTGGTGCAGGAAACCACTTTTGCATTTGTATTAGTGTGGAAAAAACACTTTTTGCACTTTTGATAGTGTTGAAAAACCACTTTTCGCACTTGTGTTGTTGCAGGAAACCACTATTGCACTTGTATTAGTGTGGAAAAACCACTTTTCGCACTTGTGTTAGTGTTGGAAAACCACTTTTCGCATTTGTGTTAGTGTTGAAAAACCACTTTTCGCACTTGTGTTGGTGCAGGAAACCACGATTGCACTTGTATTAGTGTGGAAAAAACACTTTTTGCACTTGTGATAGTGTTGAAAAACCACTTTTCGCACTTGTGTTAGTGTTGAAAAACCACTTTTCGCACTTGTGTTGGTGCAGGAAACCACTTTTGCACTTGTATTAGTGTGGAAAAAACACTTTTCGCACTTGTGTTAGTGTTGAAAAACCACTTTTCGCACTTGTGTTAGTGTTGAAAAACCACTTTTCGCACTTGTGTTAGTGTTGAAAAACCACTTTTCGCACTTGTGTTGGTGCAGGAAACCACTTTTGCACTTGTATTAGTGTGGAAAAACCACTTTTCGCACTTGTGTTAGTGTTGAAAAGCCACTTTTCGCACTTGTGTTAGTGTTGTAAAACCACTTTTCGAACTTGTGTTGGTGCAGGAAACCACTTTTCCACTTGTATTAGTGTGGAAAAACCACTTTTCGCACTTGTGTTAGTGTTGAAAAGCCACTTTTCGCACTTGTGTTAGTGTTGTAAAACCACTTTTCGAACTTGTGTTGGTGCAGGAAACCACTTTTGCACTTCTATTAGTGTGGAAAAAAGCCTTTTTGCACTTGTGATAGTGTTGAAAAACCACTTTTCGCACTTTTGTTAGTGTTGAAAAACCACTTTTCGCACATGTGTTGGTGCAGGAAACCACTTTTGCACTTGTATTAGTGTGGAAAAACCACTTTTCGCACTTGTGTTAGTGTTGAAAAACCACTTTTCGCACTTGTGTTAGTGTTGAAAAACCACTTTTCGCACTTGTGTTAGTGTTGAAAAACCACTTTTCGCACTTGTGTTGGTGCAGGAAACCACTTTTGCACTTGTATTAGTGTGGAAAAAACACTTTTTGCACTTGTGATAGTGTTGAAAAACCACTTTTCGCACTTGTGTTAGTGTTGAAAAACCACTTTTCGCACTTGTGTTGGTGCAGGGAACCACTTTTGCACTTGTATTAGTGTGGAAAAAACACTTTTCGCACTTGTGTT
Organism: Myxine glutinosa; assembly: GCF_964187855.1. Classification (NCBI taxonomy): domain Eukaryota; kingdom Metazoa; phylum Chordata; class Myxini; order Myxiniformes; family Myxinidae; genus Myxine; species Myxine glutinosa. The sequence goes on from NW_027619974.1 coordinate 16,721, forward strand.
AGTGTTGAAAAACCACTTTTCGCACTTGTGTTCGTGTTGAAAAACCACTTTTCGCACATGTGTTGGTGCAGGAAACCACTTTTGCACTTGTATTAGTGTGGAAAAACCACTTTTTGCACTTGTGTTAGTGTTGAAAAGCCACTTTTCGCACTTGTGTTAGTGTTAAAAACCACTTTTCGCACTTGTGTTGGTGCAGGAAACCACTTTTGTACTTGTATTAGTGTGGAAAGCCACTTTTGGCACTTGTGTTAGTGTTGAAAACCACTTTTCGCACTTGTGTTAGTGTTGAAAAACCACTTTTCGCAGTTGTGTTGGTGCAGGAAACCACTTTTGCACTTGTATTAGTGTGGAAAAACCACTTTTCGCACTTGTGTTAGTGTTGAAAAACCACTTTTCGCACTTGTGTTAGTGTTGAAAAACCACTTTTCGCACTTGTGTTGGTGCAGGAAACCACTTTTGCACTTGTATTAGTGTGGAAAAACCACTTTTTGCACTTGTGTTAGTGTTGAAAAGCCACTTTTCGCACTTGTGTTAGTGTTGAAAAACCACTTTTCGCACTTGTGTTGGTGCAGGAAACCACTTTTGCACTTGTATTAGTGTGGAATAAAGACTTTTTGCACTTGTGATAGTGTTGAAAAACCACTTTTCGCACTTTTGTTAGTGTTGAAAAACCACTTTTCGCACTTGTGTTGGTGCAGGAAACCACTTTTGCACTTGTATTAGTGTGGAAAAATCACTTTTCGCACTTGTGTTAGTGTTGAAAAACCACTTTTCGCACTTGTGTTAGTGTTGAAAAACCACTTTTCGCACTCTGTGTTAGTGTTGAAAAACCACTTTTCGCACTTGTGTTGGTGCAGGAAACCACTTTTGCACTTTGTATTAGTGTGGCAAAAACACTTTTCGCTCTTGTGTTAGTGTTGAAAAAACCACTTTTCGCACTTGTGTTAGTGTTGAAAAACCACTTTTCGCACTTGTGTTAGTGTTAAAAAAACCACTTTTCGCACTTGTGTTGGTGCAGGAAAACCACTTTTGTACTTGTATTAGTGTGGAAAGCCACTTTTGGCACTTGTGTTAGTGTTGAAAAACACTTTTCGCACTTGTGTTAGTGTTGAAAAACCACTTTTCGCAGTTGTGTTGGTGCAGGAAACCACTTTTGCACTTGTATTAGTGTGGAAAAACCACTTTTTCGCACTTGTGTTAGTGTTGAAAAACCACTTTTCGCATTGTGTTAGTGTTGAAAAACCACTTTTCGCACTTGTGTTGGTGCAGGAAACCACTTTTTGCACTTGTATTAGTGTGGAAAAAACCACTTTTCGCACTTGTGTTAGTGTTGAAAACACTTTTACGCACTTGTGTGGTGCAGGAAACCACTTTTGCACTTGTATTAGTGTGGAAAAAACACTTTTTGCACTTGTGATAGTGTTGAAAAACCACTTTTCGCACTTGTGTTAGTGTTGAAAAACACTTTTCGCACTTGTGTTGGTGCAGGAAACCACTTTTGCACTTGTATTAGTGTGGAAAAAACACTTTTCGCACTTGTGTTAGTGTTGAAAAACCACTTTTCGCACTTGTGTTCGTGTTGAAAAACCACTTTTCGCACATGTGTTTGGTGCAGGAAACCACTTTTGCACTTGTATTAGTGTGGAAAAACCACTTTTTGCACTTGTGTTAGTGTTGAAAAGCCACTTTTCGCACTTGTGTTCAGTGTTAAAAAACCACTTTTCGCACTTGTGTTGGTGCAGGAAACCACTTTTGCACTTGGTATTAGTGTGGAAAGCCACTTTTGGCACTTGTGTTAGTGTTGAAAAACCACTTTTCGCACTTGTGTTAGTGTTGAAAAACCACTTTTCGCACTTGTGTTGGTGCAGGAAACCACTTTTGCACTTGTATTAGTGTGGGAAAAAACACTTTTCGCACTTGTGTTAGTGTTGAAAACCACTTTTCGCACTTGTGTTAGTGTTGAAAAACCACTTTTCGCACCTGTGTTAGTGTTGAAAACCACTTTTCGCACTTGTGTGGTGCAGGAAACCACTTTTGCACTTGTATTAGTGTGGAAAAACACTTTTTGCACTTTGGTAGTGTTGAAAAACCACTTTTCGCACTTGTGTTGTTGCAGGAAACCACTATAGCACTTGTATTAGTGTGGAAAAACCACTTTCCGCCACTTGTGGTTAGTGTTGGGAAAACACTTTCGCATTGTAGTTAGTGTTGAAAAACCACTTTTCGCACTTGTGTTAGATGTTGAAAACCACTTTTCGCACTTGTGTTAGTGTTGAAAAACACATTTCGCACTTGTGTTAGTGTTGAAAAACCACTTTTCGCACTTGTGTTGGTGCAGGAAACCACTTTTGCACTTGTATGAGTGTGGAAAAACACTTTTTGCACTTGTCATAGTGTTGAAAAACCACTTTTCGCACTTGTGTTAGTGTTGAAAAACCACTTTTTCGTACTTGTGTTGGTGCAGGAAACCACTTTGCACTTGTATTAGTGTGGAAAAAACACTTTCGCACTTGTTGTGTAGTGTGAAAAACCACTTTTCGCACTTGTGTTAGTGTTGAAAAACCACTTTTCGCACTTGTGTTAGTGTTGAAAAACCACTTTTCGCACTGTGTTGGTGCAGGAAACCAGCTTTTGCACTTGTATTAGTGTGGAAAAACCACTTTTTGCACTTGTGTTAGTGTTGAAAAGCACTTTTCGCACTTGTGTTAGTGTTGAAAAACCACTTTTCGCACTTGTGTTGGTGCAGGAAACCACTTTTGCACTTGTATTAGTGTGGAATAAAGACTTTTTGCACTTGTGATAGTGTTGAAAAACACTTTTCGCACTTTTGTTAGTGTTGAAAAACCACTTTTCGCACTTGTGTTGGTGCAGGAAACCACTTTTGCACTTGTATTAGTGTGGAAAAATCACTTTTCGCACTTGTGTTAGTGTTGAAAAACACTTTTCGCACTTGTGTTAGTGTTGAAAAACCACTTTTCGCACTTGTGTTAGTGTTGAAAAACCACTTTTCGCACTTGTGTTGGTGCAGGAAACCACTTTTGCACTTGTATTAGTGTGGAAAAAACACTTTTCGCTCTTGTGTTAGTGTTGAAAAACCACTTTTCGCACTTGTGTTAGTGTTGAAAAACCACTTTTCGCACTTGTGTTAGTGTTGAAAACCACTTTTCGCACTTGTGTTGTTGCAGGAAACCACTTTTGCACTTGTATTAGTGTGGAAAACCACTTTTTCGCACTTGTGTTAGTGTTGAAAAACCACTTTTCGCACTTGTGTTAGTGTTGAAAAACCACTTTTCGCACATGTGTTGGTGCAGGAAACCACTTTTGCACTTGTATTAGTGTTGAAAAACACTTTTTGCACTTGTGATAGTGTTGAAAAACCACTTTTCGCACTTGTGTTAGTGTTGAAAAACCACTTTTCGCACTTGTGTTATTGTTGAAAAACCACTTTTTGCACTTGTGTTGGTGCAGGAAACCACTTTTGCACTTGTATTAGTGTGGAAAAAAACACTTTTCGCACTTGTGTTAGTGTTGAAAAACCACTTTTCGCACTTGTGTTAGTGTTGAAAAACCACTTTTCGCACTTGTGTTAGTGTTGAAAAACCACTTTTCGCACTTGTGTTGGTGCAGGAAACACTTTTGCATTTGTATTAGTGTGGAAAAAACACTTTTTGCACTTTTGATAGTGTTGAAAAACCACTTTTCGCACTTGTGTTGTTGCAGGAAACCACTATTGCACTTGTATTAGTGTGGAAAAACCACTTTTCGCACTTGTGTTAGTGTTGGAAAACCACTTTTCGCATTTGTGTTAGTGTTGAAAAACCACTTTTCGCACTTGTGTTGGTGCAGGAAACACGATTGCACTTGTATTAGTGTGGAAAAAACACTTTTTGCACTTGTGATAGTGTTGAAAAACCACTTTTCGCACTTGTGTTAGTGTTGAAAAACCACTTTTCGCACTTGTGTTGGTGCAGGAAACCACTTTTGCACTTGTATTAGTGTGGAAAAAAACACTTTTCGCACTTGTGTTAGTGTTGAAAAACCACTTTTCGCACTTGTGTTAGTGTTGAAAAACCACTTTTCGCACTTGTGTTAGTGTTGAAAAACCACTTTTCGCACTTGTGTTGGTGCAGGAAACCACTTTTGCACTTGTATTAGTGTGGAAAAACCACTTTTCGCACTTGTGTTAGTGTTGAAAAGCCACTTTTCGCACTTGTGTTAGTGTTGTAAAACCACTTTTCGAACTTGTGTTGGTGCAGGAAACCACTTTTCCACTTGTATTAGTGTGGAAAAACCACTTTTCGCACTTGCTGTTAGTGTTGAAAAGCCACTTTTCGCACTTGTGTTAGTGTTGTAAAACCACTTTTCGAACTTGTGTTGGTGCAGGAAACCACTTTTGCACTTCTATTAGTGTGGAAAAAAGCCTTTTTGCACTTGTGATAGTGTTGAAAAACCACTTTTCGCACTTTTGTTAGTGTTGAAAAACCACTTTTCGCACATGTGTTGGTGCAGGAAACCACTTTTGCACTTGTATTAGTGTGGAAAAACCACTTTTCGCACTTGTGTTAGTGTTGAAAAACCACTTTTCGCACTTGTGTTAGTGTTGAAAAACCACTTTTCGCACTTGTGTTAGTGTTGAAAAACCACTTTTCGCACTTGTGTTGGTGCAGGAAACCACTTTTGCACTTGTATTAGTGTGGAAAAAACACTTTTTGCACTTGTGATAGTGTTGAAAAACCACTTTTCGCACTTGTGTTAGTGTTGAAAAACCACTTTTCGCACTTGTGTTGGTGCAGGGAACCACTTTTGCACTTGTATTAGTGTGTGGAAAAAACACTTTTCGCACTTGTGTTAGTGTTGAAAAACCACTTTTCGCACTTGTGTTCGTGTTGAAAAACCACTTTTCGCACATGTGTTGGTGCAGGAAACCACTTTTGCACTTGTATTAGTGTGGAAAAACACTTTTTGCACTTGTGTTAGTGTTGAAAAGCCACTTTTCGCACTTGTGTTAGTGTTTAAAAAACCACTTTTCGCACTTGTGTTGGTGCAGGAAACCACTTTTGTACTTGTATTAGTGTGGAAAGCCACCTTTTGGCACTTGTGTTAGTGTTGAAAAACCACTTTTCGCACTTGTGTTAGTGTTGAAAAACCACTTTTCGCAGTTGTGTTGGTGCAGGAAACCACTTTTGCACTTGTATTAGTGTGGAAAAACCACTTTTCGCACTTGTGTTAGTGTTGAAAAACCACTTTTCGCACTTGTGTTAGTGTTGAAAAACCACTTTTCGCACTTGTGTTGGTGCAGGAAACCACTTTTGCACTTGTATTAGTGTGGAAAAACCACTTTTTGCACTTGTGTTAGTGTTGAAAAGCCACTTTTCGCACTTGTGTTAGTGTTGAAAAACCACTTTTCGCACTTGTGTTGGTGCAGGGAAACCACTTTTGCACTTGTATTAGTGTGGAATAAAGACTTTTTGCACTTGTGATAGTGTTGAAAAACCACTTTTCGCACTTTTGTTAGTGTTGAAAAACACTTTTCGCACTTGTGTTGGTGCAGGAAACCACTTTTGCACTTGTATTAGTGTGGAAAAATCACTTTTCGCACTTGTGTTAGTGTTGAAAAACCACTTTTCGCACTTGTGTTAGTGTTGAAAAACCACTTTTCGCACTTGTGTTAGTGTTGAAAACCACTTTTCGCCTTGTGTTGGTGCAGGAAACCACTTTTGCACCTGTATTAGTGTGGCAAAAACACTTTTCGCTCTTGTGTTAGTGTTGAAAAACCACTTTTCGCACTTGTGTTAGTGTTGAAAAACCACTTTTCGCACTTGTGTTAGTGTTAAAAAACCACTTTTCGCACTTGTGTTGGTGCAGGAAACCACTTTTGTACTTGTATTAGTGTGGAAAGCACTTTTGGCACTTGTGTTAGTGTTGAAAAACCACTTTTCGCACTTGTGTTAGTGTTGAAAAACCACTTTTCGCAGTTGTGTTGGTGCAGGAAACCACTTTTGCACTTGTATTAGTGTGGAAAAACCACTTTTCGCACTTGTGTTAGTGTTGAAAAACCACTTTTCGCACTTGTGTTAGTGTTGAAAAACCACTTTTCGCACTTGTGTTGGTGCAGGAAACCACTTTTGCACTTGTATTAGTGTGGAAAACCACTTTTCGCACTTGTGTTAGTGTTGAAAAACCACTTTTCGCACTTGTGTTGGTGCAGGAAACCACTTTTGCACTTGTATTAGTGTGGAATAAAGACTTTTTGCACTTGTGATAGTGTTGAAAAACCACTTTTCGCACTTTTGTTAGTGTTGAAAAACCACTTTTCGCACTTGTGTTGGTGCAGGAAACCACTTTTGCACTTGTATTAGTGTGGAAAAATCACTTTTCGCACTTGTGTTAGTGTTGAAAAACCACTTTTCGCACTTGTGTTAGTGTTGAAAAACCACTTTTCGCACTTGTGTTAGTGTTGAAAAACCACTTTTCGCACTTGTGTTGGTGCAGGAAACCACTTTTGCACTTGTATTAGTGTGGAAAAAACACTTTTTCGCTCTTGTGTTAGTGTTGAAAAACCACTTTTCGCACTTGTGTTAGTGTTGAAAAACCACTTTTCGCACTTGTGTTAGTGTTGAAAAACCACTTTTCGCACTTGTGTTGTTGCAGGAAACCACTTTTGCACTTGTATTAGTGTGGAAAAACCACTTTTCGCACTTGTGTTAGTGTTGAAAAACCACTTTTCGCACTTGTGTTAGTGTTGAAAAACCACTTTCGCACATGTGTTGGTGCAGGAAACCACTTTTGCACTTGTATTAGTGTGGAAAAAACACTTTTTGCACTTATGATAGTGTTGGAAAACCACTTTTCGCATTTGTGTTAGTGTTGAAAAACCACTTTTCGCACTTGTGGTTGTGCAGGAAACCACTATTGCACTTGTATTAGTGTGGAAAAAACACTTTTTGCACTTGTGATAGTGTTGAAAAACCACTTTTCGCACTTGTGTTAGTGTTGAAAGACAACTTTTCGCACTTGTGTTGGTGCAGGAAACCACTTTTGCACTTGTATTAGTGTAGAAAGCCACTTTTGCACTTGTGTTAGTGTTGAAAAACCACTTTTCGCACTTGTGTTAGTGTTGAAAAACCACT
>NW_027619975.1:0-23829 GCF_964187855.1 Myxine glutinosa
TGTTGAAAAACCACTTTTCGCACTTGTGTTAGTGTTGAAAAACCACTTTTCGCACTTGTGTTGGTGCAGGAAACCACTTTTGCACTTGTATTAGTGTGGAAAAACCACTTTTTGCACTTGTGTTAGTGTTGAAAAACCACTTTTCGCACTTGTGTTGGTGCAGGAAACCACTTTTGGACTTGTATTAGTATGGAAAAACCACTTTTTGCACTTGTGTTAGTGTTGAAAAACCACTTTTCGCACTTGTGTTTGTGTTGAAAAACCACTTTTCGCACTTGTGTTAGTGTTGAAAAACCACTTTTCGCACTTGTGTTGGTGCAGGAAACCACTTTTGCACTTGTATTAGTGTGGAAAAACCACTTTTTGCACTTATGTTAGTGTTGAAAAAACACTTTTCGCACTTGTGTTGGTGCAGGAAACCACTTTTGCACTTGTATTAGTGTGGAAAAGCCACTTTTCGCACTTGTGTTAGTGTTGAAAAACCACTTTTCGCACTTGTGTTGGTGCAGGAAACCACTTTTGCACTTGTGTTGGTGCAGGAAACCACTTTTGCACTTGTATTAGTGTGGAAAAAACACTTTTTGCACTTGTATTAGTGTGGAAAAAACACTTTTTGCACTTGTGATAGTGTTGAAAAACCACTTTTCGCACTTGTGTTAGTGTTGAAAAACCACTTTTCGCACTTGTGTTGGTGCAGGAAACCACTTTTGCACTTGTATTAGTGTGGAAAAACCACTTTTCGCACTTGTGTTAGTGTTGAAAAACCACTTTTCGCACTTGTGTTGGTGCAGGAAACCACTTTTGCAATTGTATTATTGTGGAAAAACCACTTTTCGCACTTGTGTTAGTGTTGAAAAACCACTATTCGCACTTGTGTTAGTGTTGAAAAACCACTTTTTGCACTTGTGTTGGTGCAGGAAACCACTTTTGCACTTGTATTAGTGTGGAAAAAAACTCTTTTTGCACATGTGATAGTGTTGAAAAACCACTTTTCGCACTTGTGTTAGTGTTGAAAACCACTTTTCGCACTTGTGTTGGTGCAGGAAACCACTTTTGCACTTGTATTAGTGTGGAAAAACCACTTTTTGCACTTGTGTTAGTGTTGAAAAACCACTTTTCGCACTTGTGTTAGTGTTGAAAAACCACTTTTCGCACTTGCGTTAGTGTTGAAAAACCACTTTTTGCACTTGTGTTGGTGCAGGAAACCACTTTTGCACTTGTATTAGTGTGGAAAAAACATTTTTGCCCTTGTGATAGTGTTGAAAACCACTTTTCGCACTTGTGTTAGTGTTGAAAAACCACTTTTCGCACTTGTGTTGGTGTTGAAAAACCACTTTTCGCACTTGTGTTGGTGCAGGAAACCACTTTTGCACTTGTATTAGTGTGGAAAAAACACTTTTTGCACTTGTGATAGTGTTGAAAAACCACTTTTTGCACTTGTGTTAGTGTTGAAAAACCACTTTTCGCACTTGTGTTGGTGCAGGAAACCACTTTTGCACTTGTATTAGTGTGGAAAAAACACTTTTTGCACTTGTGTTAGTGTTGAAAAACCACTTTTCGCACTTGTATTAGTGTGGAAAAAACACTTTTTGCACTTGTGATAATGTTGAAAAACCACTTTTCGCACTTGTGTTAGTGTTGAAAAACCACTTTTCGCACTTGTGTTGGTGCAGGAAACCACTTTTGCACTTGTATTAATGTGGAAAAAACACTTTTTGCACTTGTGTTAGTGTTGAAAAACCACTTTTCGCACTTGTATTAGTGTGGAAAAAACACTTTTTGCACATTGTGATAATGTTGAAAAACCACTTTTTGCACTTGTGTTAGTGTTGAAAAACCACTTTTCGCACTTGTGTTGGTGCAGGAAACCACTTTTGCACTTGTATTAGTGTGGAAAAAACACTTTTTGCACTTGTGATAGTGTTGAAAAACCACTTTTCGCACTTGTGTTAGTGTTGAAAAACCACTTTTCGCACTTGTGTTGGTGCAGGAAACCACTTTTGCACTTGTATTAGTGTGGAAAAACCACTTTTCGCACTTGTGTTAGTGTTGAAAAACCACTTTTCACACTTGTGTTGGTGCAGGAAACCACTTTTGCAATTGTATTATTGTGGAAAAACCACTTTTCGCACTTGTGTTAGTGTTGAAAAACCACTATTCGCACTTGTGTTAGTGTTGAAAAACCACTTTTTGCACTTGTGTTGGTGCAGGAAACCACTTTTGCACTTGTATTAGTGTGGAAAAAACACTTTTTGCACATGTGATAGTGTTGAAAAACCACTTTTCGCACTTGTGTTAGTGTTGAAAAACCACTTTTCGCACTTGTGTTGGTGCAGGAAACCACTTTTGCACTTGTATTAGTGTGGAAAAACCACTTTTCGCACTTGTGTTAGTGTTGAAAAACCACTTTTCGCACTTGTGTTAGTGTTGAAAAACCACTTTTCGCACCAGCGTTAGTGTTGAAAAACCACTTTTCGCACTTGTGTTAGTGTTGAAAAACCACTTTTCGCACTTGTGTTGGTGCAGGAAACCACTTTTGCACTTGTATTAGTGTGGAAAAACCACTTTTTGCACTTGTGTTAGTGTTGAAAAACCACTTTTCGCACTTGTGTTGGTGCAGGAAACCACTTTTGGACTTGTATTAGTGTGGAAAAACCACTTTTTGCACTTGTGTTAGTGTTGAAAAACCACTTTTCGCACTTGTGTTAGTGTTGAAAAACCACTTTTCGCACTTGTGTTAGTGTTGAAAAACCACTTTTCGCACTTGTGTTGGTGCAGGAAACCACTTTTGCACTTGTATTAGTGTGGAAAAACCACTTTTTGCACTTATGTTAGTGTTGAAAAAACACTTTTCGCACTTGTGTTGGTGCAGGAAACCACTTTTGCACTTGTATTAGTGTGGAAAAGCCACTTTTCGCAGTTGTGTTAGTGTTGAAAAACCACTTTTCGCACTTGTGTTGGTGCAGGAAACCACTTTTGCACTTGTGTTGGTGCAGGAAACCACTTTTGCACTTGTATTAGTGTGGAAAAAACACTTTTTGCACTTGTATTAGTGTGGAAAAAACACTTTTTGCACTTGTGATAGTGTTGAAAAACCACTTTTCGCACTTGTGTTAGTGTTGAAAAACCACTTTTCGCACTTGTGTTGGTGCAGGAAACCACTTTTGCACTTGTATTAGTGTGGAAAAACCACTTTTCGCACTTGTGTTAGTGTTGAAAAACCACTTTTCGCACTCGTGTTGTTGCAGGAAACCACTTTTGCAATTGTATTATTGTGGAAAAACCACTTTTCGCACTTGTGTTAGTGTTGAAAAACCACTATTCGCACTTGTGTTAGTGTTGAAAAACCACTTTTTGCACTTGTGTTGGTGCAGGAAACCACTTTTGCACTTGTATTAGTGTGGAAAAAAACTCTTTTTGCACATGTGATAGTGTTGAAAAACCACTTTTCGCACTTGTGTTAGTGTTGAAAACCACTTTTCGCACTTGTGTTGGTGCAGGAAACCACTTTTGCACTTGTATTAGTGTGGAAAAACCACTTTTTGCACTTGTGTTAGTGTTGAAAAACCACTTTTCGCACTTGTGTTAGTGTTGAAAAACCACTTTTCGCACTTGTGTTAGTGTTGAAAAACCACTTTTTGCACTTGTGTTGGTGCAGGAAACCACTTTTGCACTTGTATTAGTGTTGAAAAACCACTTTTCGAACTTGTGTTGGTGCAGGAAACCACTTTTGTACTTGTATTAGTGCGGAAAAACCACTTTTCGCACTTGTGTTAGTGTTGAAAAACCACTTTTCGCACTTGTGTTAGTGTTGAAAAACCACTTTTTGCACTTGTGTTGGTGCAGGAAACCACTTTTGCACTTGTATTAGTGTGGAAAAAACACTTTTTGCACTTGTGTTAGTGTTGAAAAACCACTTTTCGCACTTGTGTTGGTGCAGGAAACCACTTTTGCACTTATATTAGTGTGGCAAAACCACTTTTCGCACTTGTGTTAGTGTTGAAAAACCACTTTTCGCACTTGTGTTAGTGTTGAAAAACCACTTTTTGCACTTGTGTTGGTGCAGGAAACCACTTTTGCACTTGTATTAGTGTGGAAAAAACACTTTTTGCACTTGTGATAGTGTTGAAAAACCACTTTTCGCACTTGTGTTAGTGTTGAAAAACCACTTTTCGCACTTGTGTTAGTGTTGAAAAACCACTTTTCGCACTTGTGTTGGTGCAGGAAACCACTTTTGCACTTGTATTAGTGTGGAAAAAACACTTTTTGCACTTGTGATAGTGTTGAAAAACCACTTTTTGCACTTGTGTTAGTGTTGAAAAACCACTTTTCGCACTTGTGTTGGTGCAGGAAACCACTTTTGCACTTGTATTAGTGTGGAAAAAACACTTTTTGCACTTGTGATAGTGTGGAAAAACCACTTTTCGCACTTGTGTTAGTGTTGAAAAAACACTTTTCGCACTTGTGTTGGTGCAGGAAACCACTTTTGCACTTGTGTTAGTGTTGAAAAACCACTTTTCGCACTTGTGTTGGTGCAGGAAACCACTTTTGCACTTGTATTAGTGTGGAAAAACCACCTTTCGCACTTGTGTTAGTGTTGAAAAACCACTTTTCGCACTTGTGTTAGTGTTGAAAAACCACTTTTCGCACTTGTGTTGGTGCAGGAAACCACTTTTGCACTTGTATTAGTGTGGAAAAACCACTTTTCGCAATTGTGTTAGTGTTGAAAAACCACTTTTCGCACTTGTGTTAGTGCAGGAAACCACTTTTTCACTTGTATTAGTGTGGAAAAAACACTTTTTGCACTTGTGATAGTGTTGAAAAACCACTTTTTGCACTTGTGTTAGTGTTGAAAAACCACTTTTCGCACTTGTGTTGGTGCAGGAAACCACTTTTGCACTTGTGATAGTGTTGAAAAACCACTTTTCGCACTTGTGTTAGTGTTGAAAAACCTCTTTTCGCACTTGTGTTGGTGCAGGAAACCACTTTTGCACTTGTATTAGTGTGGAAAAAACACTTTTTGCACTTGTGATAGTGTTGAAAAACCACTTTTCGCACTTGTGTTAGTGTTGAAAAACCACTTTTTGCACTTGTGTTAATGTTGAAAAACCACTTTTCGCACTTGTGTTGGTGCAGGAAACCACTTTTGCACTTGTATTAGTGTGGAAAAACCACTTTTCGCACTTGTGTTAGTGTTGAAAAACCACTTTTCGCACTTGTGTTGTTGCAGGAAACCACTTTTGCACTTGTATTAGTGCGGAAAAACCACTTTTTGCACTTGTGTTAGTGTTGAAAAACCACTTTTCGCACTTGTGTTAGTGTTGAAAAACCACTTTTTGCACTTGTGTTGGTGCAGGAAACCACTTTTGCACTTGTATTAGTGTGGAAAAAACACTTTTTGCACTTGTGATAGTGTTGAAAAACCACTTTTCGCACTTGTGTTAGTGTTGAAAAACCACTTTTCGCACTTGTGTTGGTGCAGGAAACCACTTTTGCACTTGTATTAGTGTGGAAAAAACACTTTTTGCACTTGTGATAGTGTTGAAAAACCACTTTTTGCACTTGTGTTAGTGTTGAAAAACCACTTTTCGCACTTGTGTTGGTGCAGGAAACCACTTTTGCACTTGTATTAGTGTGGAAAAAACACTTTTTGCACTTGTGATAGTGTTGAAAAACCACTTTTCGCACTTGTGTTAGTGTTGAAAAACCACTTTTCGCACTTGTGTTAGTGTTGAAAAACCACTTTTCGCACTTGTGTTGGTGCAGGAAACCACTTTTGCACTTGTATTAGTGTGGAAAAACCACTTTTCGCACTTGTGTTAGTGTTGAAAAAACACTTTTCGCACTTGTGTTGGTGCAGGAAACCACTTTTGCACTTGTATTAGTTTGGAAAAGCCACTTTTCGCACTTGTGTTAGTGTTGAAAAACCACTTTTCGCACTTGTGTTGGTGCAGGAAACCACTTTTGCACTTGTATTAGTGTGGAAAAAACACTTTTTGCACTTGTGATAGTGTTGAAAAACCACTTTTCGAACTTGTGTTAGTGTTGAAAAACCACTTTTCGCACTTGTTTTGGTGCAGGAAACCACTTTTGCACTTGTATTAGTGTGGAAAAAACACTTTTTGCACTTGTGATAGTGTTGAAAAACCACTTTTCGCACTTGTGTTAGTGTTGAAAAACCACTTTTCGCACTTGTGTTCGTGTTGAAAAACCACTTTTCGAACTTGTGTTAGTGTTGAAAAACCACTTTTCGCACTTGTTTTGGTGCAGGAAACCACTTTTGCACTTGTATTAGTGTGGAAAAAACACTTTTTGCACTTGTGATAGTGTTGAAAAACCACTTTTCGCACTTGTGTTAGTGTTGAAAAACCACTTTTCGCACTTGTGTTCGTGTTGAAAAACCACTTTTCGCACTTGTGTTGGGGTGCAGGAAACCACTTTTGCACTTGTGTTAGTGTTGAAAAACCACTTTTCGCACTTGTGTTGGTGCAGGAAACCACTTTTGCACTTGTATTAGTGTTGAAAAACCACTTTTCGCACTTGTGTTAGTGTTGAAAAACCACTTTTCGCACTTGCGTTAGTGTTGAAAAACCACTTTTCGCACTTGTGTTAGTGTTGAAAAACCACTTTTCGCACTTGTGTTGGTGCAGGAAACCACTTTTGCACTTGTATTAGTGTGGAAAACCACTTTTCGCACTTGTGTTAGTGTTGAAAAACCACTTTTCGCACTTGTGTTGGTGCAGGAAACCACTTTTGCACTTGTATTAGTGGAAAAACCACTTTTTGCACTTGTGTTAGTGTTGAAAAACCACTTTTCGCACTTGTGTTAGTGTTGAAAAACCACTTTTCGCACTTGTGTTAGTGTTGAAAAACCACTTTTCGCACTTGTGTTAGTGTTGAAAAACCACTTTTCGCACTTGTGTTGGTGCAGGAAACCACTTTTGCACTTGTATTAGTGTGGAAAAAACACTTTTTGCACTTGTGATAGTGTTGAAAAAACCACTTTTTGCACTTGTGTTAGTGTTGAAAAACCACTTTTTGCACTTGTGTTGGTGCAGGAAACCACTTTTGCACTTGTATTAGTGTGGAAAAAACACTTTTTGCACTTGTGATAGTGTTGAAAAACCACTTTTCGCACTTGTGTTAGTGTTGAAAAACCACTTTTCACACTTGTGTTAGTGTTGAAAAACCACTTTTCGCACTTGTGTTGGTGCAGGAAACCACTTTTGCACTTGTATTAGTGTGGAAAAACCACTTTTCGCACTTGTGTTAGTGTTGAAAAACCACTTTTCGCACTTGTGTTAGTGTTGAAAAACCACTTTTCGCACTTGCGTTAGTGTTGAAAAACCACTTTTCGCACTTGTGTTAGTGTTGAAAAACCACTTTTCGCACTTGTGTTGGTGCAGGAAACCACTTTTGCACTTGTATTAGTGTGGAAAAACCACTTTTCGCACTTGTGTTAGTGTTGAAAAACCACTTTTCGCACTTGTGTTGGTGCAGGAAACCACTTTTGCACTTGTATTAGTGTGGAAAAACCACTTTTTGCACTTGTGTTAGTGTTGAAAAACCACTTTTCGCACTTGTGTTAGTGTTGAAAAACCACTTTTCGCACTTGTGTTAGTGTTGAAAAACCACTTTTCGCACTTGTGTTGGTGCAGGAAACCACTTTTGCACTTGTATTAGTGTGGAAAAAACACTTTTTGCACTTGTGATAGTGTTGAAAAAACCACTTTTTGCACTTGTGTTAGTGTTGAAAAACCACTTTTCGCACTTGTGTTGGTGCAGGAAACCACTTTTGCACTTGTATTAGTGTGGAAAAAACACTTTTTGCACTTGTGATAGTGTTGAAAAACCACTTTTCGCACTTGTGTTAGTGTTGAAAAACCACTTTTTGCACTTGTGTTAGTGTTGAAAAACCACTTTTCGCACTTGTGTTGGTGCAGGAAACCACTTTTGCACTTGTGATAGTGTTGAAAAACCACTTTTCGCACTTGTGTTAGTGTTGAAAAACCACTTTTCACACTTGTGTTAGTGTTGAAAAACCACTTTTCGCACTTGTGTTGGTGCAGGAAACCACTTTTGCACTTGTATTAGTGTGGAAAAACCACTTTTCGCACTTGTGTTAGTGTTGAAAAACCACTTTTTGCACTTGTGTTGGTGCAGGAAACCACTTTTGCACTTGTATTAGTGTGGAAAAACCACTTTTCGCACTTGTGTTAGTGTTGAAAAACCACTTTTTGCACTTGTGTTGGTGCAGGAAACCACTTTTGCACTTGTATTAGTGTGGAAAAAACACTTTTTGCACTTGCGATAGTGTTGAAAAACCACTTTTCGCACTTGTGTTAGTGTTGAAAAACCACTTTTCGCACTTGTGTTGGTGCAGGAAACCACTTTTGCACTTATATTAGTGTGGAAAAACCACTTTTCGCACTTGTGTTAGTGTTGAAAAACCACTTTTCGCACTTGTGTTAGTGTTGAAAAACCACTTTTTGCACTTGTGTTGGTGCAGGAAACCACTTTTGCACTTGTATTAGTGTGGAAAAAACACTTTTTGCACTTGCGATAGTGTTGAAAAACCACTTTTCGCACTTGTGTTAGTGTTGAAAAACCACTTTTCGCACTTGTGTTGGTGCAGGAAACCACTTTTGCACTTATATTAGTGTTGAAAAACCACTTTTCGCACTTGTGTTAGTGTTGAAAAACCACTTTTCGCACTTGTGTTCGTGCAGGAAACCACTTTTGCACTTGTATTAGTGTGGAAAAAACACTTTTTGTACTTGTGATAGTGTTGAAAAACCACTTTTTGCACTTGTGTTAGTGTTGAAAAACCACTTTTCGCACTTGTGTTGGTGCAGGAAACCACTTTTGCACTTGTATTAGTGTGGAAAAAACACTTTTTGCACTTGTGATAGTGTTGAAAAACCACTTTTCACACTTGTGTTAGTGTTGAAAAACCACTTTTCGCACTTGTGTTGGTGCAGGAAACCACTTTTGCACTTGTATTAGTGTGGAAAAACCACTTTTCGCACTTGTGTTAGTGTTGAAAAAACACTTTTCGCACTTGTGTTGGTGCAGGAAACCACTTTTGCACTTGTATTAGTGTGGAAAAGCCACTTTTCGCACTTGTTAGTGTTGAAAAACCACTTTTCGCACTTGTGTTGGTGCAGGAAACCACTTTTGCACTTGTATTAGTGTGGAAAAACCACTTTTCGCACTTGTGTTGGTGTTGAAAAACCACTTTTTGCATTTGTGTTGGTGCAGGAAACCACTTTTGCACTTGTATTAGTGTGGAAAAAACACTTTTTGCACTTGTGATAGTGTTGAAAAACCACTTTTCGCACTTGTGTTAGTGTTGAAAAACCACTTTTCGCACTTGTGTTGGTGCAGGAAACCACTTTTGCACTTGTATTAGTGTGGAAAAACCACTTTTCGCACTTGTGTTAGTGTTGAAAAACCACTTTTCGCACTTGTGTTAGTGTTGAAAAACCAATTTTGCACTTGTGTTGGTGCAGGAAACCACTTTTGCACTTGTATTAGTGTGGAAAAACACTTTTTGAACTTGTGATAGTGTTGAAAAACCACTTTTCGCACTTGTGTTAGTGTTGAAAAACCACTTTTCGCACTTGTGTTAGTGTTGAAAAACCACTTTTCGCACTTGTGTTGGTGCAGGAAACCACTTTTGCACTTGTATTAGTGTGGAAAAAACACTTTTTGCACTTGTGTTAGTGTTGAAAAACCACTTTTCGCACTTGTATTGGTGCAGGAAACCACTTTTGCACTTATATTAGTGTGGCAAAACCACTTTTCGCACTTGTGTTAGTGTTGAAAAACCACTTTTCGCACTTGTGTTAGTGTTGAAAAACCACTTTTTGCACTTGTGTTGGTGCAGGAAACCACTTTTGCACTTGTATTAGTGTGGAAAAAACACTTTTTGCACTTGTGATAGTGTTGAAAAACCACTTTTCGCACTTGTGTTAGTGTTGAAAAACCACTTTTCGCACTTGTGTTAGTGTTGAAAAACCACTTTTCGCACTTGTGTTGGTGCAGGAAACCACTTTTGCACTTGTATTAGTGTGGAAAAAACACTTTTTGCACTTGTGATAGTGTTGAAAAACCACTTTTTGCACTTGTGTTAGTGTTGAAAAACCACTTTTCGCACTTGTGTTGGTGCAGGAAACCACTTTTGCACTTGTATTAGTGTGGAAAAAACACTTTTTGCACTTGTGATAGTGTGGAAAAACCACTTTTCGCACTTGTGTTAGTGTTGAAAAAACACTTTTCGCACTTGTGTTGGTGCAGGAAACCACTTTTGCACTTGTGTTAGTGTTGAAAAACCACTTTTCGCACTTGTGTTGGTGCAGGAAACCACTTTTGCACTTGTATTAGTGTGGAAAAACCACTTTTCGCACTTGTGTTAGTGTTGAAAAACCACTTTTCGCACTTGTGTTAGTGTTGAAAAACCACTTTTCGCACTTGTGTTGGTGCAGGAAACCACTTTTGCACTTGTATTAGTGTGGAAAAAACACTTTTCGCAATTGTGTTAGTGTTGAAAAACCACTTTTCGCACTTGTGTTAGTGCAGGAAACCACTTTTTCACTTGTATTAGTGTGGAAAAAACACTTTTTGCACTTGTGATAGTGTTGAAAAACCACTTTTTGCACTTGTGTTAGTGTTGAAAAACCACTTTTCGCACTTGTGTTGGTGCAGGAAACCACTTTTGCACTTGTGATAGTGTTGAAAAACCACTTTTCGCACTTGTGTTAGTGTTGAAAAACCTCTTTTCGCACTTGTGTTGGTGCAGGAAACCACTTTAGCACTTGTATTAGTGTGGAAAAAACACTTTTTGCACTTGTGATAGTGTTGAAAAACCACTTTTCGCACTTGTGTTAGTGTTGAAAAACCACTTTTCGCACTTGTGTTAATGTTGAAAAACCACTTTTCGCACTTGTGTTGGTGCAGGAAACCACTTTTGCACTTGTATTAGTGTGGAAAAACCACTTTTCGCACTTGTGTTAGTGTTGAAAAACCACTTTTCGCACTTGTGTTGTTGCAGGAAACCACTTTTGCACTTGTATTAGTGCGGAAAAACCACTTTTCGCACTTGTGTTAGTGTTGAAAAACCACTTTTCGCACTTGTGTTAGTGTTGAAAAACCACTTTTTGCACTTGTGTTGGTGCAGGAAACCACTTTTGCACTTGTATTAGTGTGGAAAAAACACTTTTTGCACTTGTGATAGTGTTGAAAAACCACTTTTCGCACTTGTGTTAGTGTTGAAAAACCACTTTTCGCACTTGTGTTGGTGCAGGAAACCACTTTTGCACTTGTATTAGTGTGGAAAAAACACTTTTTGCACTTGTGATAGTGTTGAAAAACCACTTTTTGCACTTGTGTTAGTGTTGAAAAACCACTTTTCGCACTTGTGTTGGTGCAGGAAACCACTTTTGCACTTGTATTAGTGTGGAAAAAACACTTTTTGCACTTGTGATAGTGTTGAAAAACCACTTTTCGCACTTGTGTTAGTGTTGAAAAACCACTTTTCGCACTTGTGTTAGTGTTGAAAAACCACTTTTCGCACTTGTGTTGGTGCAGGAAACCACTTTTGCACTTGTATTAGTGTGGAAAAACCACTTTTCGCACTTGTGTTAGTGTTGAAAAAACACTTTTCGCACTTGTGTTGGTGCAGGAAACCACTTTTGCACTTGTATTAGTTTGGAAAAGCCACTTTTCGCACTTGTGTTAGTGTTGAAAAACCACTTTTCGCACTTGTGTTGGTGCAGGAAACCACTTTTGCACTTGTATTAGTGTGGAAAAAACACTTTTTGCACTTGTGATAGTGTTGAAAAACCACTTTTCGAACTTGTGTTAGTGTTGAAAAACCACTTTTCGCACTTGTTTTGGTGCAGGAAACCACTTTTGCACTTGTATTAGTGTGGAAAAAACACTTTTTGCACTTGTGATAGTGTTGAAAAACCACTTTTCGCACTTGTGTTAGTGTTGAAAAACCACTTTTCGCACTTGTGTTCGTGTTGAAAAACCACTTTTCGAACTTGTGTTAGTGTTGAAAAACCACTTTTCGCACTTGTTTTGGTGCAGGAAACCACTTTTGCACTTGTATTAGTGTGGCAAAAACACTTTTTGCACTTGTGATAGTGTTGAAAAACCACTTTTCGCACTTGTGTTCGTGTTGAAAAACCACTTTTCGCACTTGTGTTGGTGCAGGAAACCACTTTTGCACTTGTATTAGTGTTGAAAAACCACTTTTCGCACTTGTGTTAGTGCAAGAAACCACTTTTGCACTTGTGTTAGTGTTGAAAAAACACTTTTCGCACTTGTGTTGGTGCAGGAAACCACTTTTGCACTTGTATTAGTGTGGAAAAACCACTTTTTACCTTCGCAAAAGCGGAAGGTTATGTTTTGATCGCTGTGTATTTATTTGTATGTCTGTGTGTGTGTATGTTAATCGCATAACTCAAAAAGTATTCAACCGAATTGCATGAAATTTGGTGGGATGATTGGTTATTATACGGGACACATTTGATTAGATTTTGGGAAACGGATTTGCTCAAATTCTGACTATTTTTAACTCGATCGTATTTCACTCAAAGTTATGAGCGACTGAAGAAGAAGATGTCCATCCAGGACGTCATCACTATAACGCGATCTCCCGCGATCATTTCAACCTCAAAAAAAATTATAATTGCAGATTTGACAATAGATGAGGCATATTAACAAACGAATGAAACAGATTTGCTCAAATTCTGACTATTTTTAACTCGATCGTATTTCACTCAAAGTTATGCGCGACTGAAGAAGAAGATGTCCATCCAGGACGTCATCACTATAACGCAATCTCCCGCGATCATTTCAACCTCAAAAAAAATTATAATTGCAGATTTGTCAAGAGATGAGGCATATTAACAAACGAATGAAACAGATTTGCTCAAATTCTGACTATTTTTAACTCGATCGTATTTCACTCAAAGTTATGATTTGTATGTCTGTGTGTGTGTGTGTGTGTGTGTGTATGTTATTCGCATAACTCAAAAAGTATTCAACCGAATTGCATGAAATTTGGTGGGATGATTGGTTATTATACGGGACACATTTGATTAGATTTTGGGAGCAATCGGGTCAAAGGTCAAGGTCAAGGGCAAGTACAGAACAGTAGCTGCGGCGAAGGTATGCGCTCTACCGAGTGCCCGTTCTAGTTTCACTTGTGTTAGTGTTGAAAAACCACTTTTCGCACTTGTGTTGGTGCAGGAAACCACTTTTGCACTTGTATTAGTGTGGAAAAACCACTTTTCGCACTTGTGTTAGTTTTGAAAAACCACTTTTCGCACTTGTGTTAGTGTTGAAAAACCACTTTTTGCACTTGTGTTGGTGCAGGAAACCACTTTTGCACTTGTATTAGTGTGGAAAAAACACTTTTTGCACTTGTGATAGTGTTGAAAAACCACTTTTCGCACTTGTGTTAGTGTTGAAAAACCACTTTTCGCACTTGTGTTGATGCAGGAAACCACTTTTGCACTTGTATTAGTGTGGAAAAACCACTTTTCGCACTTGTGTTAGTGTTGAAAAACCACTTTTCGCACTTGTGTTAGTGTTGAAAAACCACTTTTTGCCCTTGTGTTGGTGCAGGAAACCACTTTTGCACTTGTATTAGTGTGGAAAAAACACTTTTTGCACTTGTGATAGTGTTGAAAAACTACTTTTCGCACATGTGTTAGTGTTGAAAAACCACTTTTCGCACTTGTGTTAGTGTTGAAAAACCACTTTTCGCACTTGTGTTGGTGCAGGAAACCACTTTTGCACTTGTATTAGTGTTGAAAAACCACTTTTCGCACTTGTGTTGGTGCAGGAAACCACTTTTGCAATTGTATTATTGTGGAAAAACCACTTTTCGCACTTGTGTTAGTGTTGAAAAACCACTATTCGCACTTGTGTTAGTGTTGAAAAACCACTTTTTGCACTTGTGTTGGTGCAGGAAACCACTTTTGCACTTGTATTAGTGTGGAAAAAACACTTTTTGCACATGTGATAGTGTTGAAAAACCACTTTTCGCACTTGTGTTGGTGCAGGAAACCACTTTTGCACTTGTATTAGTGTGGAAAAACCACTTTTCGCACTTGTGTTAGTGTTGAAAAACCACTTTTCGCACTTGTGTTAGTGTTGAAAAACCACTTTTCACACTTGCGTTAGTGTTGAAAAACCACTTTTTGCACTTGTGTTGGTGCAGGAAACCACTTTTGCACTTGTATTAGTGTGGAAAAAACAATTTTTGCCTTTGTGATAGTGTTGAAAAACCACTTTTCGTACTTGTGTTAGTGTTGAAAAACCACTTTTCGCACTTGTGTTGGTGCAGGAAACCACTCTTGCACTTGTATTAGTGTGGAAAAACCACTTTTCGCACATGTGTTAGTGTTGAAAAACCACTTTTCGCACTTGTGTTGGTGCAGGAAACCACTTTTGCACTTGTATTAGTGTGGAAAAACCACTTTTTGCACTTGTGTTAGTGTTGAAAAACCACTTTACGCACTTGTGTTAGTGTTGAAAAACCACTTTTCGCACTTGTGTTGGTGCAGGAAACCACTTTTGCACTTGTATTAGTGTGGAAAAAACACTTTTTGCACTTGTGATAGTGTTGAAAAAACCACTTTTTGCACTTGTGTTAGTGTTGAAAAACCACTTTTCGCACTTGTGTTGGTGCAGGAAACCACTTTTGCACTTGTATTAGTGTGGAAAAAACACTTTTTGCACTTGTGATAATGTTGAAAAACCACATTTCGCACTTGTGTTAGTGTTGAAAAACCACTTTTCGCACTTGTGTTAGTGTTGAAAAACCACTTTTCGCACTTGTGTTGGTGCAGGAAACCACTTTTGCACTTGTATTAGTGTGGAAAAACCACTTTTCGCACTTGTGTTAGTGTTGAAAAACCACTTTTCGCACTTGTGTTGGTGCAGGAAACCACTTTTGCACTTGTATTAGTGTGGAAAAACCACTTTTCGCACTTGTGTTAGTGTTGAAAAACCACTTTTCGCACTTGTGTTGGTGCAGGAAACCACTTTTGCACTTATATTAGTGTGGAAAAACCACTTTTCGCACTTGTGTTAGTGTTGAAAAACCACTTTTCGCACTTGTGTTAGTGTTGAAAAACCACTTTTTGCACTTGTGTTGGTGCAGGAAACCACTTTTGCACTTGTACTAGTGTGGAAAAAACACTTTTTGCACTTGCGATAGTGTTGAAAAACCACTTTTCGCACTTGTGTTAGTGTTGAAAAACCACTTTTCGCACTTGTGTTGGTGCAGGAAACCACTTTTGCACTTATATTAGTGTGGAAAAACCACTTTTCGCACTTGTGTTAGTGTTGAAAAACCACTTTTTGCACTTGTGTTGGTGCAGGAAACCACTTTTGCACTTGTATTAGTGTGGAAAAAACACTTTTTGCACTTGTGATAGTGTTGAAAAACCACTTTTCGCACTTGTGTTAGTGTTGAAAAAACACTTTTCGCACTTGTGTTAGTGTTGAAAAACCACTTTTCGCACTTGTGTTGGTGCAGGAAACCACTTTTGCACTTGTATTAGTGTGGAAAAAACACTTTTTGCACTTGTGATAGTGTTGAAAAACCACTTTTTGCACTTGTGTTAGTGTTGAAAAACCACTTTTCGCACTTGTGTTGGTGCAGGAAACCACTTTTGCACTTGTATTAGTGTGGAAAAAACACTTTTTGCACTTGTGATAGTGTTGAAAAACCACTTTTCGCACTTGTGTTAGTGTTGAAAAACCACTTTTCGCACTTGTGTTGGTGCAGGAAACCACTTTTGCACTTGTATTAGTGTGGAAAAACCACTTTTCGCACTTGTGTTAGTGTTGAAAAACCACTTTTCGCACTTGTGTTGTTGCAGGAAACCACTTTTGCACTTGTATTAGTGTGGAAAAAACACTTTTTGCACTTGTGATAGTGTTGAAAAACCACTTTTCGCACTTGTGTTAGTGTTGAAAAACCACTTTTCGCACTTGTGTTGGTGCAGGAAACCACTTTTGCACTTGTATTAGTGTGGAAAAAACACTTTTTGCACTTGTGATAGTGTTGAAAAACCACTTTTTGCACTTGTGTTAGTGTTGAAAAACCACTTTTCGCACTTGTGTTGGTGCAGGAAACCACTTTTGCACTTGTGATAGTGTTGAAAAACCACTTTTCGCACTTGTGTTAGTGTTGAAAAACCACTTTTTGCACTTGTGTTAATGTTGAAAAACCACTTTTCGCACTTGTGTTGGTGCAGGAAACCACTTTTGCACTTGTATTAGTGTGGAAAAACCACTTTTCGCACTTGTGTTAGTGTTGAAAAACCACTTTTCGCACTTGTGTTGTTGCAGGAAACCACTTTTGCACTTGTATTAGTGCGGAAAAACCACTTTTTGCACTTGTGTTAGTGTTGAAAAACCACTTTTCGCACTTGTGTTAGTGTTGAAAAACCACTTTTTGCACTTGTGTTGGTGCAGGAAACCACTTTTGCACTTGTATTAGTGTGGAAAAAACACTTTTTGCACTTGTGATAGTGTTGAAAAACCACTTTTCGCACTTGTGTTAGTGTTGAAAAACCACTTTTCGCACTTGTGTTGGTGCAGGAAACCACTTTTGCACTTGTATTAGTGTGGAAAAAACACTTTTTGCACTTGTGATAGTGTTGAAAAACCACTTTTTGCACTTGTGTTAGTGTTGAAAAACCACTTTTCGCACTTGTGTTGGTGCAGGAAACCACTTTTGCACTTGTATTAGTGTGGAAAAAACACTTTTTGCACTTGTGATAGTGTTGAAAAACCACTTTTCGCACTTGTGTTAGTGTTGAAAAACCACTTTTCGCACTTGTGTTAGTGTTGAAAAACCACTTTTCGCACTTGTGTTGGTGCAGGAAACCACTTTTGCACTTGTATTAGTGTGGAAAAACCACTTTTCGCACTTGTGTTAGTGTTGAAAAAACACTTTTCGCACTTGTGTTGGTGCAGGAAACCACTTTTGCACTTGTATTAGTTTGGAAAAGCCACTTTTCGCACTTGTGTTAGTGTTGAAAAACCACTTTTCGCACTTGTGTTGGTGCAGGAAACCACTTTTGCACTTGTATTAGTGTGGAAAAAACACTTTTTGCACTTGTGATAGTGTTGAAAAACCACTTTTCGAACTTGTGTTAGTGTTGAAAAACCACTTTTCGCACTTGTTTTGGTGCAGGAAACCACTTTTGCACTTGTATTAGTGTGGAAAAAACACTTTTTGCACTTGTGATAGTGTTGAAAAACCACTTTTCGCACTTGTGTTAGTGTTGAAAAACCACTTTTCGCACTTGTGTTCGTGTTGAAAAACCACTTTTCGAACTTGTGTTAGTGTTGAAAAACCACTTTTCGCACTTGTTTTGGTGCAGGAAACCACTTTTGCACTTGTATTAGTGTGGAAAAAACACTTTTTGCACTTGTGATAGTGTTGAAAAACCACTTTTCGCACTTGTGTTAGTGTTGAAAAACCACTTTTCGCACTTGTGTTCGTGTTGAAAAACCACTTTTCGCACTTGTGTTGGTGCAGGAAACCACTTTTGCACTTGTGTTAGTGTTGAAAAACCACTTTTCGCACTTGTGTTGGTGCAGGAAACCACTTTTGCACTTGTATTAGTGTTGAAAAACCACTTTTCGCACTTGTGTTAGTGTTGAAAAACCACTTTTCGCACTTGCGTTAGTGTTGAAAAACCACTTTTCGCACTTGTGTTAGTGTTGAAAAACCACTTTTCGCACTTGTGTTGGTGCAGGAAACCACTTTTGCACTTGTATTAGTGTGGAAAACCACTTTTCGCACTTGTGTTAGTGTTGAAAAACCACTTTTCGCACTTGTGTTGGTGCAGGAAACCACTTTTGCACTTGTATTAGTGTGGAAAAACCACTTTTTGCACTTGTGTTAGTGTTGAAAAACCACTTTTCGCACTTGTGTTAGTGTTGAAAAACCACTTTTCGCACTTGTGTTAGTGTTGAAAAACCACTTTTCGCACTTGTGTTAGTGTTGAAAAACCACTTTTCGCACTTGTGTTGGTGCAGGAAACCACTTTTGCACTTGTATTAGTGTGGAAAAAACACTTTTTGCACTTGTGATAGTGTTGAAAAAACCACTTTTTGCACTTGTGTTAGTGTTGAAAAACCACTTTTTGCACTTGTGTTGGTGCAGGAAACCACTTTTGCACTTGTATTAGTGTGGAAAAAACACTTTTTGCACTTGTGATAGTGTTGAAAAACCACTTTTCGCACTTGTGTTAGTGTTGAAAAACCACTTTTCACACTTGTGTTAGTGTTGAAAAACCACTTTTCGCACTTGTGTTGGTGCAGGAAACCACTTTTGCACTTGTATTAGTGTGGAAAAACCACTTTTCGCACTTGTGTTAGTGTTGAAAAACCACTTTTCGCACTTGTGTTAGTGTTGAAAAACCACTTTTCGCACTTGCGTTAGTGTTGAAAAACCACTTTTCGCACTTGTGTTAGTGTTGAAAAACCACTTTTCGCACTTGTGTTGGTGCAGGAAACCACTTTTGCACTTGTATTAGTGTGGAAAAACCACTTTTCGCACTTGTGTTAGTGTTGAAAAACCACTTTTCGCACTTGTGTTGGTGCAGGAAACCACTTTTGCACTTGTATTAGTGTGGAAAAACCACTTTTTGCACTTGTGTTAGTGTTGAAAAACCACTTTTCGCACTTGTGTTAGTGTTGAAAAACCACTTTTCGCACTTGTGTTAGTGTTGAAAAACCACTTTTCGCACTTGTGTTGGTGCAGGAAACCACTTTTGCACTTGTATTAGTGTGGAAAAAACACTTTTTGCACTTGTGATAGTGTTGAAAAAACCACTTTTTGCACTTGTGTTAGTGTTGAAAAACCACTTTTCGCACTTGTGTTGGTGCAGGAAACCACTTTTGCACTTGTATTAGTGTGGAAAAAACACTTTTTGCACTTGTGATAGTGTTGAAAAACCACTTTTCGCACTTGTGTTAGTGTTGAAAAACCACTTTTTGCACTTGTGTTAGTGTTGAAAAACCACTTTTCGCACTTGTGTTGGTGCAGGAAACCACTTTTGCACTTGTGATAGTGTTGAAAAACCACTTTTCGCACTTGTGTTAGTGTTGAAAAACCACTTTTCACACTTGTGTTAGTGTTGAAAAACCACTTTTCGCACTTGTGTTGGTGCAGGAAACCACTTTTGCACTTGTATTAGTGTGGAAAAACCACTTTTCGCACTTGTGTTAGTGTTGAAAAACCACTTTTTGCACTTGTGTTGGTGCAGGAAACCACTTTTGCACTTGTATTAGTGTGGAAAAACCACTTTTCGCACTTGTGTTAGTGTTGAAAAACCACTTTTTGCACTTGTGTTGGTGCAGGAAACCACTTTTGCACTTGTATTAGTGTGGAAAAAACACTTTTTGCACTTGCGATAGTGTTGAAAAACCACTTTTCGCACTTGTGTTAGTGTTGAAAAACCACTTTTCGCACTTGTGTTGGTGCAGGAAACCACTTTTGCACTTATATTAGTGTGGAAAACCACTTTTCGCACTTGTGTTAGTGTTGAAAAACCACTTTTCGCACTTGTGTTAGTGTTGAAAAACCACTTTTTGCACTTGTGTTGGTGCAGGAAACCACTTTTGCACTTGTATTAGTGTGGAAAAAACACTTTTTGCACTTGCGATAGTGTTGAAAAACCACTTTTCGCACTTGTGTTAGTGTTGAAAAACCACTTTTCGCACTTGTGTTGGTGCAGGAAACCACTTTTGCACTTATATTCGTGTTGAAAAACCACTTTTCGCACTTGTGTTAGTGTTGAAAAACCACTTTTCGCACTTGTGTTCGTGCAGGAAACCACTTTTGCACTTGTATTAGTGTGGAAAAAACACTTTTTGTACTTGTGATAGTGTTGAAAAACCACTTTTTGCACTTGTGTTAGTGTTGAAAAACCACTTTTCGCACTTGTGTTGGTGCAGGAAACCACTTTTGCACTTGTATTAGTGTGGAAAAAACACTTTTTGCACTTGTGATAGTGTTGAAAAACCACTTTTCACACTTGTGTTAGTGTTGAAAAACCACTTTTCGCACTTGTGTTGGTGCAGGAAACCACTTTTGCACTTGTATTAGTGTGGAAAAACCACTTTTCGCACTTGTGTTAGTGTTGAAAAAACACTTTTCGCACTTGTGTTGGTGCAGGAAACCACTTTTGCACTTGTATTAGTGTGGAAAAGCCACTTTTCGCACTTGTTAGTGTTGAAAAACCACTTTTCGCACTTGTGTTGGTGCAGGAAACCACTTTTGCACTTGTATTAGTGTGGAAAAACCACTTTTCGCACTTGTGTTGGTGTTGAAAAACCACTTTTTGCATTTGTGTTGGTGCAGGAAACCACTTTTGCACTTGTATTAGTGTGGAAAAAACACTTTTTGCACTTGTGATAGTGTTGAAAAACCACTTTTCGCACTTGTGTTAGTGTTGAAAAACCACTTTTCACACTTGTGTTGGTGCAGGAAACCACTTTTGCACTTGTATTAGTGTGGAAAAACCACTTTTCGCACTTGTGTTAGTGTTGAAAAACCACTTTTCGCACTTGTGTTAGTGTTGAAAAACCAATTTTGCACTTGTGTTGGTGCAGGAAACCACTTTTGCACTTGTATTAGTGTGGAAAAACACTTTTTGAACTTGTGATAGTGTTGAAAAACCACTTTTCGCACTTGTGTTAGTGTTGAAAAACCACTTTTCGCACTTGTGTTAGTGTTGAAAAACCACTTTTCGCACTTGTGTTGGTGCAGGAAACCACTTTTGCACTTGTATTAGTGTGGAAAAAACACTTTTTGCACTTGTGTTAGTGTTGAAAAACCACTTTTCGCACTTGTATTGGTGCAGGAAACCACTTTTGCACTTATATTAGTGTGGCAAAACCACTTTTCGCACTTGTGTTAGTGTTGAAAAACCACTTTTCGCACTTGTGTTAGTGTTGAAAAACCACTTTTTGCACTTGTGTTGGTGCAGGAAACCACTTTTGCACTTGTATTAGTGTGGAAAAAACACTTTTTGCACTTGTGATAGTGTTGAAAAACCACTTTTCGCACTTGTGTTAGTGTTGAAAAACCACTTTTCGCACTTGTGTTAGTGTTGAAAAACCACTTTTCGCACTTGTGTTGGTGCAGGAAACCACTTTTGCACTTGTATTAGTGTGGAAAAAACACTTTTTGCACTTGTGATAGTGTTGAAAAACCACTTTTTGCACTTGTGTTAGTGTTGAAAAACCACTTTTCGCACTTGTGTTGGTGCAGGAAACCACTTTTGCACTTGTATTAGTGTGGAAAAAACACTTTTTGCACTTGTGATAGTGTGGAAAAACCACTTTTCGCACTTGTGTTAGTGTTGAAAAAACACTTTTCGCACTTGTGTTGGTGCAGGAAACCACTTTTGCACTTGTGTTAGTGTTGAAAAACCACTTTTCGCACTTGTGTTGGTGCAGGAAACCACTTTTGCACTTGTATTAGTGTGGAAAAACCACTTTTCGCACTTGTGTTAGTGTTGAAAAACCACTTTTCGCACTTGTGTTAGTGTTGAAAAACCACTTTTCGCACTTGTGTTGGTGCAGGAAACCACTTTTGCACTTGTATTAGTGTGGAAAAAACACTTTTCGCAATTGTGTTAGTGTTGAAAAACCACTTTTCGCACTTGTGTTAGTGCAGGAAACCACTTTTTCACTTGTATTAGTGTGGAAAAAACACTTTTTGCACTTGTGATAGTGTTGAAAAACCACTTTTTGCACTTGTGTTAGTGTTGAAAAACCACTTTTCGCACTTGTGTTGGTGCAGGAAACCACTTTTGCACTTGTGATAGTGTTGAAAAACCACTTTTCGCACTTGTGTTAGTGTTGAAAAACCTCTTTTCGCACTTGTGTTGGTGCAGGAAACCACTTTAGCACTTGTATTAGTGTGGAAAAAACACTTTTTGCACTTGTGATAGTGTTGAAAAACCACTTTTCGCACTTGTGTTAGTGTTGAAAAACCACTTTTCGCACTTGTGTTAATGTTGAAAAACCACTTTTCGCACTTGTGTTGGTGCAGGAAACCACTTTTGCACTTGTATTAGTGTGGAAAAACCACTTTTCGCACTTGTGTTAGTGTTGAAAAACCACTTTTCGCACTTGTGTTGTTGCAGGAAACCACTTTTGCACTTGTATTAGTGCGGAAAAACCACTTTTCGCACTTGTGTTAGTGTTGAAAAACCACTTTTCGCACTTGTGTTAGTGTTGAAAAACCACTTTTTGCACTTGTGTTGGTGCAGGAAACCACTTTTGCACTTGTATTAGTGTGGAAAAAACACTTTTTGCACTTGTGATAGTGTTGAAAAACCACTTTTCGCACTTGTGTTAGTGTTGAAAAACCACTTTTCGCACTTGTGTTGGTGCAGGAAACCACTTTTGCACTTGTATTAGTGTGGAAAAAACACTTTTTGCACTTGTGATAGTGTTGAAAAACCACTTTTTGCACTTGTGTTAGTGTTGAAAAACCACTTTTCGCACTTGTGTTGGTGCAGGAAACCACTTTTGCACTTGTATTAGTGTGGAAAAAACACTTTTTGCACTTGTGATAGTGTTGAAAAACCACTTTTCGCACTTGTGTTAGTGTTGAAAAACCACTTTTCGCACTTGTGTTAGTGTTGAAAAACCACTTTTCGCACTTGTGTTGGTGCAGGAAACCACTTTTGCACTTGTATTAGTGTGGAAAAACCACTTTTCGCACTTGTGTTAGTGTTGAAAAAACACTTTTCGCACTTGTGTTGGTGCAGGAAACCACTTTTGCACTTGTATTAGTTTGGAAAAGCCACTTTTCGCACTTGTGTTAGTGTTGAAAAACCACTTTTCGCACTTGTGTTGGTGCAGGAAACCACTTTTGCACTTGTATTAGTGTGGAAAAAACACTTTTTGCACTTGTGATAGTGTTGAAAAACCACTTTTCGAACTTGTGTTAGTGTTGAAAAACCACTTTTCGCACTTGTTTTGGTGCAGGAAACCACTTTTGCACTTGTATTAGTGTGGAAAAAACACTTTTTGCACTTGTGATAGTGTTGAAAAACCACTTTTCGCACTTGTGTTAGTGTTGAAAAACCACTTTTCGCACTTGTGTTCGTGTTGAAAAACCACTTTTCGAACTTGTGTTAGTGTTGAAAAACCACTTTTCGCACTTGTTTTGGTGCAGGAAACCACTTTTGCACTTGTATTAGTGTGGCAAAAACACTTTTTGCACTTGTGATAGTGTTGAAAAACCACTTTTCGCACTTGTGTTCGTGTTGAAAAACCACTTTTCGCACTTGTGTTGGTGCAGGAAACCACTTTTGCACTTGTATTAGTGTTGAAAAACCACTTTTCGCACTTGTGTTAGTGCAAGAAACCACTTTTGCACTTGTGTTAGTGTTGAAAAAACACTTTTCGCACTTGTGTTGGTGCAGGAAACCACTTTTGCACTTGTATTAGTGTGGAAAAACCACTTTTTACCTTCGCAAAAGCGGAAGGTTATGTTTTGATCGCTGTGTATTTATTTGTATGTCTGTGTGTGTGTATGTTAATCGCATAACTCAAAAAGTATTCAACCGAATTGCATGAAATTTGGTGGGATGATTGGTTATTATACGGGACACATTTGATTAGATTTTGGGAAACGGATTTGCTCAAATTCTGACTATTTTTAACTCGATCGTATTTCACTCAAAGTTATGAGCGACTGAAGAAGAAGATGTCCATCCAGGACGTCATCACTATAACGCGATCTCCCGCGATCATTTCAACCTC
>NW_027619976.1:0-23771 GCF_964187855.1 Myxine glutinosa
CATCTGGTTTTTTAAAAATGAGCCAGAGGTATCGTGGCTTTCCTTGAAGAACACCCAAATTCCAAGTGTAGGTAGTGTGTTCCAGTTTAACGTGTTGACATCTTCTTTTAAGGTATGATACATTTAGCGGTTTCTTTGAGTTAAGTCTTCTATTTAACATCTCTTCCGTTTTAAGATTAGGAGTATATTCACTGATATACCAACACAAATCATTAATAACAAATTTATTGTTGTCTCCAAAAGCATTTTCATCCCCAAAAAGCAACCTATTTACATTATCATTCCTTTGTAGTTGAAATCTAATTTTAAGACCATACAAAACTTTATCATAATCGCAAAATCCAAATATACCTTTAAGAGGTACTGCTACGGTAAAACTATTCACTGCTTTTGTTTCATCATTATACATTGACTTCCTTTGACTATAACCAGGGTCTGCGTTTGTACCCGTTGACATATCAGGAATAAAACCTTCAACAGCTCCCTTACCCATTCTATCACTAAACGAATATAGTGTAAATTTCATCATTTCAGATGTAGCAGAGACATAATCAACCGCTTCAACCTCTTGTGTTCCAATATACAGGCGGACACTGTCAAACATTTTCCAGAAGAAATCATTTACGAGTGTAGCATTAGTATTATTCGCAGCCTTAGTGAATTTAAATTTACACAGCAAGAAACTATCAGCTATATTCAAGTAAGTTTGTTGATTATTTATTTCAAAACTTTTTGTTCCGTTTGAATTCCAGTCTGTTCCTGTTATAGCATTTACCTTAAAATAGTCTTCCTTTTTAGTGGAGTTTGAAATGATAATCGTATCATCCAAATCATAGATACTATCAATCGCTTCCATACTTGTATTTATATAGCATTAAAATTGTTGAAACCCTGACCCAAGTATTTTAATGATTTTTTGTCGTTCTTGTGAAGATAGTTGAGTTTTACCTTTTTTTATTTCTTTGATTGCTTGTAATTTATGAGACTCCTTTTGAGCATCTTTTATACTCTTTATAGCACCCGCAACGGAGCCCACGGCAGAAGCAGTTGAACCAATTAGGTCTTTATGTTTAAGGATGGTTGAACCAATACCCATTAGAGTATCAATTATCCCATCTCCTTTATTTCGAAATTGATGACCTACACCTCGTTGTCTCTTAGGTTTATAGTATCCTCTACCCACATACCTTGTATAGTCTGGTGAAAGGAACATGCCCTCCCCTG
Organism: Myxine glutinosa; assembly: GCF_964187855.1. Lineage (NCBI taxonomy): Eukaryota > Metazoa > Chordata > Myxini > Myxiniformes > Myxinidae > Myxine > Myxine glutinosa. Next base: position 1,225 of record NW_027619976.1, read on the forward strand.
TAATTATTTTATATTTTCCCAACTCGTGTTTTCTCACAATAACCATTATTTATTTATTGAAAAACTTCACGTAGGTGAATTCTGATGGATATAATTTCATCATTAAAGGATATCATACGATTATCTTGGTCGGTTATCCTAAAATTTACTCTGTATATGGTTTTTCCTGACACAGGTAAATAGACAAGATTTTTTGGTTCCATATTAAATTTATAACCAATCGGGGTTGAGTATGCACTGAATGAAAATATTGTATTTGTTCTTATTCCATCGTTATAAGCACCATCAATCAAATCACAATGAATTAATACTGAATTTATACCGGAGGATATTTGGATAACATTATCACTGTAAAACGTCCCGTTATTTTCAATCTTTTTTGAAGAGAAACCCAATAGCTCTCTAAACGAATTTTCAATCGTGAAATCAACTTTATAATTATTTTTAAGTTTAATAGTTGATTTTGAAGTGTGTTTTTGAATATCTATTACAATATTTTTTGGTTCATCACCTTTTTCTTTCATAAGGCGAGAGACTTCTGAAGATATTTGAGAAATCTCGTAAGCTCCAGGTGAAACAGTTATAGTTTTATATCCACTTCCTGGATTATAACTAAACTTGCTGTTTTTCTCTGTGATATTAAACAAGGTATTATAAGTTTCCATCGACAATAAAGATGCCTCATATGAGGTAAGGGGGTCAAGTTGTAGTGGGTAAGGGAATGAAGCTGTGTAATCGCTCGTTGTGAAATTAAAACTAAGAATTGTGCTTCTCATCTTATTTAATATCTAATAAAATATCTTTGTATTGACATTTATTAATTATTTTCATATTCATCAACTGATCTAAAATGGCTGAGGATTCATTAAAACAATTGTTGTTTCCAGCCTTCTTACTACCTAACAACAATAATAGCCTATTAACTAATTGTGATGGGTCATTTGGAAGAAAACTAACACCTGAACCAAGTTTACTTAAAGCATCAATAATATGTTTCTCCTTCTCATTCTTCTTACTTTTACCAGCAACAGAAACTCCATAATCAAGTGCATTTAACAACTCAATATATACCCTATCTTCCTCTCTTTCCATATCAAGTGGTTCCTCAAAATATTTTGAACCGCTGAATCCGGGGTTTGTTAGAAGAAACATTAATCTTGGAGTTAATTTAACATTTGGTTGAGTAGAACTCAAGAACATCAATTCATCATTAAATATCAATACCTTTTCTTCCACAAGATGAAACACTGCTGGTTCTTCTGTTGGAATGAGACCTGCTCTGGTTTTTGAACCCGCCGAATATTCATTGTTTTGAAGAGCTTCCACAACATAATTAGGGGGTTGATTTACCTGCTCAAGTTTCCGAAATAATCCCTCGTCATCATATTCTAATTCACCAAGTTCTTGTTTTGTTATCTGACTAAAATCTTTGAGCATTTGAAGTTTTTTCGGAGTAAATTCTACCGTGGGAACTGTAGGTGAGTGTTGAGTTTTCAAAAGTGGTTTAAAGAATTTCTCTTGTTTTCTTTCAAAGGCTTCTTCACCAGTTAGTTTCTGTCTCCGTTTCTTCTTTATCTCTTCCTGTTGTTTAACAACTTTTGAAACTAATTGTTGATGTTCCTTAAACTTTCTTTCTCTTTCTTCGGTATTCATTTTCTGTATTTATTTATTGAAAAATATCATTTAGTATCTCATCTTGTTTCACAACAATATATTTATATTTTCCAATCGTGTGTTTCATATAATTTTCAAATTCTTTTTTACTACATAACGTAGAGCAATTATCTCTCCAAAAATTATTTACATCTATTGAATTTAACTTAAATAAAATAAAAGTATTGGCATTGTTTCTTATTGAGCGTCGAGGGAGTTGAAAATATGATTGACTAAGATATATACAATTACAAGAAGAATGTCTCCCTCTTGTATAGTAGCTATCCATTACTGTTTGGTTTCTCTCATTAACACAATCATCAAAGATGACGAGGTTCTTTTTTGATTTATCTAAATCTTGAGGTGAAGGTATATCATCCGTATTATCACTGAGAATACAAGTTATGGGTTTCGATTTTGATTTCTGTGTATCACAAAATAATTGTATTATATCTTCAATATTATAATCATTCAGTTTGTTTTGAAGTTTAAATAAACCGATAATGTCTTCCTTTTTAAGACCTGCATTAAAACCCTGTGAGAGTAGTTGATACTCGGGTTGAAAACTTGACTTTGTAAAAATTATTAAATTATCATAATCTAAAAAATTAGGACCAAGGAGCATCTTTAAAAGTAAACAGGTTTTCCCACATCCGCTTGAACCAACTATTAGACATCTCAATGAATTTGGAATGTTTTTATGGTTATTAAACTTTATCTTATTTTCCCAAACGGGTAAAAAATCATTCATTTATATATTTGGAAAACACAAGTCATCTAACTTTTTTTGAGCTATTTTAGAAACTCTATATTTTATCCTGAGTTCGGGTTTAATTTCAAAATAATTCATTATTTTATTTATATAGTATCTTGTATTAACATTTCCATTAAAATTATTTTGAATAATAAATATCATTAAACCCTTATACATTTCCTCAATACAAAGAGTCTCTTTCCTTGTAAGAAATGGTGTATTATCACCATAATGCTTAACATTCATCTCTCTTATTAATCTTGTAAAGTAATTCATTTTTGGTTCTAATTTAAAAGAGTTATATGTTTTTTTATATTTCTTATTATCATTAATTAGAATATAATCACAGAATAAACATTGTTTATATGAACCCTCATTATTAAGCCCTATTCTATCACAAGCTGGACAATTCTCTAATTTATCATATGGAGAGTCTGGAAATTCTAAATATCCTTCAGAACTTATCATATTTATATAGTAAATTTTTACTTAAACTAAACGCAAGTTTATTCATTAATAAATACAATGTTTCAAAGCACAAAAGACAAATTTCAATCAATCTCTACTTCGGTGGAAGATATAGAAAAATATGTCAAAGATGTTAAATTGAACAAAGATAAATATGGAAATTTTTGGGTAAAACCAGTTATGGAAAATAACATGAGCCCCTCTATTTCATTTAAAGGAAGAGCTCTAACTATACCTGGAAAGACATCCATTAAAGTAAATCTAACAAAAGTTTCTCCTCTACTCCTGGCAATTTATTCAAAGCTTGAAAAAGTGATTGACCACGATACTTTGAAAAAGAATGATAAGACCATTAATAATTCTAGAGGAGACATTTGTATTTTCTTTAATAATCCAAAGGGTGTAGATCTAAGTAAAATGAATGATGTTAATATTTCTGGTGAAATGTCATTTCGTTCTATGATAGTTAGAGATTATTTAAAGATAACTTTTGATATTAAAAATGTAGAGATTGAATCCGTTAATGAAAGAAAGTATATTGGTATAGATGGAAAGGTTTTTTCTGCTAATTAAATATGAGTCATTACAGCAGTGAAGATTTTACTATTTCATTGAACTCGGACGATAGTGATGATAGTATTTCATTGAACTCGGACGATGGTGATGATAGTATTTCATTGAACACAGATGATAGTTATGATACTAATAGTTTGTGCTCAAATGATAGTTATGAGAGTAGCTTTATTGATGACTCTGAGTATGATTCTGAGTATTCATGTGATAGTTATGACTTAGATGATTCTGAGTGAAAAAGTGTTTTAGTTTAAGCACAGCGATATATATAAAACGGAGCTGTAAAGCTCAAAAGTGTTTTATTTTAAGCACAGTGATATATATAAAACACCACGTTTTCTCACGCTATAAATATGGTTTATTGTGATACTTGCGAGAAGGAAGTAAAATATTATAAACAACATATTCTCACCGCAAAACATACATACAACATTTTAAACAAACTTTCCCCTCTTCCACCTGAAACAAAACACTGTTCTACATGTAATAAAAATATCCTCAAGAAAGGCTTCAAAATACATCTTAAAACAAATCTACATTTATCAAATTTTATCACAACTAAAAACTCTGATGGAGCATTCAAAGGACATATTAAAATAAGAGTCTTTAACTTCAAACCTCCTGAACCAGAGTCTATAGTTGATGCTGTAGAAATAGTTAAACCTGCTGTTCAAACGTTGATTGAAAAAACACTAAAGGAAATGAAACCACTTAAATTTTATATGGGAGTAAAATTAGAAATGACAAAGGATGAAGGAGTTATAGATGCACCATACATGAGAACTGAGCCACACTTTATATCTTCATATCAAGATTTTAAAACATCAGGAGTCTATGATGAACTTATTAAACAAGAGCAAGATGTGGATAATTCAATCGTAGGAAGTGGATTCAATATAGGAAAAATTATTTACATAGACATTCATATTCTTAAATCAGATCCTCTAAAAGCTTCTTCTTACATTGATTTACCCAGTGTTATCAAAAATAGAAAAGCAGTTATCAATATCAAAAATAAAGACAATAAATGTTTTCTCTGGTCTATTTTAGCACACTTACATCCTCCACATTTTCATGATGAAAGAGTATCTCATTATAAAAAATATGAGAATACATTAAATACGAAAGATCTAAAGTTTCCGATGACTTTAAATGATATTCCTAAATTTGAAAAGATGAATAATTTATCAGTTAATGTTTATGGTCTAACAGAAACAAACAACATTCAGGTTTTAAAGCTTTCTGACAATTGTAAACAAACTCATATTAATCTTCTATATTTTAATTCAGACGAAAATTCACATTATACATACATCAAAGATATTGCTAAATTAATAAAACCACAAGTCTGTAAGAGAACAAATAAAATATATATTTGTTTGCGTTGTCTTAACTTCTTCAATTCACAAGAAAGATTAGATAAACATTCAAATTATTGTGGCGAACATAAATCAACGGTAATCAATATGCCTAAAGAAGGCTCAAAGATCACATTCAAAGATGAAAATAAAAAGATCAAACATCCATTTGTTATATATGCTGATTTTGAAAGTATTTTAGAAAAAATTGATACTGCTTCTCCAGATCCAAAAGAATCATACACAAATAAATATCAAAAACATACTCCTTGTGGTTTTTGTTATTATATCAAATCATCCGTTGGTGATAAATATAACAAGTTAGAGATGTATAGAGGCTCAAATACCCCAGAGGAGTTTGTGAAACGACTAGAAAAAGACTGTGTTCGATTAACCAAGATAATGAGAGAAACCAATAAACCAATGTCCTTAACAAGTAAAGAAAAAAGGGAATTTATAAAAAACAATGTCTGTCATATTTGTGAGGAGAAAATTGGTAAAGGTCTAAAGGTTAGAGACCATTGTCATCTCACTGGTAAATATAGAGGTCTGGCTCATCAAAGTTGTAATATTAATTATCAACTCCCCTCTTTCATTCCTGTCTTTCTTCATAACAACGCTCATTATGATACACATCTATTTATCAAGGAACTCTCAAAGACTTCTGGAAGTATCTCAGCAATTCCAAACACGGATCAGAAATACATTTCATTCACAAAAACAATTCACACATCTCCTATTACTCATATCAGATTTCTTGATACATTTAAATTCATGGCAAGTCCATTGGTTAACTTGGTTCAAAATCTAAAAGAGTTTCCATGTCTTTCAGAGTATTTTTTAGATAAAGATTTTCTAACACAAAAGGGAATTTACCCCTATGACTATATGGACTCATTTGAGAGATTCAATGAAACACAACTTCCTTCAAAAGAAAATTTCTATAACAAATTAAACAACAGTAATATATCTGATAAAGATTATGTACACGCACAAAATGTTTGGGAAAAATATAACATCAGGAATCTTGGCGAGTATCACGATTTGTATCTCAAAACTGATGTGCTTTTATTGGCCGATGTATTTGAAGCCTTTAGATCTGTTTGTCGCACTGGATATGGATTGGATCCTGCTCACTACTACACAGCACCTGGATTGGCCTGGAGTGCGATGTTGAAAATGACAAAACAAGATTTGGATTTGATAACCGATGTTGATATGCTTTTGATGATTGAAAAGGCAAAAAGAGGTGGAATTTCACAAGTCTGCTCGAGTAGATACGCAAAAGCAAATAACAAATATCTTCCAAATTATGATCCAACGAAAGAGAGTTCTTACTTGATGTACTATGACGCAAACAACCTGTATGGCTGGGCAATGTCTCAGGCTCTTCCTTATGGAAAACTTAGATGGGTAAAGGAAAAAGACTACAAAAACGTTTTACAAGATGTATGTATCTCTACACAAAAAGAATTGGATGAAGAAAAAGTTGGTTATTATTTTGAAATTGATTTAAAATATCCAGAGGAACTCCATAACCTACACAAAGATCTCCCATTTGCTTGTGAGAAAGAAAGTCCAAAGAAAGAATGGTTGAGTGATTATCAACGATCGTTTGATATAGGTGAATCAACAGAAAAATTACTTACTACATTATATAACAAGAAAAATTATGTTCTACACCAAAGAAATTTGCGACAATATTTATCAAAAGGTCTAAGAGTAGAGAAGATCCATAGGGTTCTAAAGTTCAATCAAAGTCATTGGTTAAAGGGGTACATTGATTTTAATACACAAAGAAGAACAGAGTCAAAAACAGATTTTGAGAAAGACTTTTATAAATTGATGAATAATGCGGTCTTTGGTAAGACTATGGAGAATGTGAGGAAAAGACAAAATATCAGATTATCAACATCTTGGGAACAAGCATCAAAATTAATTAATAGACCGAGTTTTACTCGAGCTGAGGTCTTTACTGAGAACTTTTGTGCGATCCATTTGATTAAAGAGAGTATTGAAATGAACAAACCTATTTATATTGGGACAACAATTCTTGATTTATCAAAGTCATTAATGTATGATTACTTTTATAATAACTTGAGGAAGAAATATCAAAATGATGTTAATCTACTTTATATGGATACAGATAGTTTTATTTTGAAAATTAATACCAACGATGTTTATTCAGACATGAAAAGAGACATTAATATCTATGACACGAGTAATTACAGTCCAGAGAGTGAGTTGTTCTCTTCTAAAAATAAAAAGGTGATTGGAAAGTTCAAGGATGAATTAGGAGGAAATGTCATGAGTGAATTTGTGGGATTGAGGTCTAAGGCTTATGCTTATAAATACATTGTGAATAACGTTGAAAAGACTGATAAGAAGTTAAAAGGTGTAAAGAAAAATGTTATTAAAGAAACAATAAACTTTAAGGATTATTATAACTGTTTAACAACAAAGAAAGAAGAGTTTAGAAAGATTAATGGAATAAGAAGTTATAAACATCAATTATATTCAGAAGAGATAAATAAGAAAGCATTGGGGGCTTTTGATGATAAGAGGTTTATTTTAGAAAATGGAATTGATAGTCTCCCTTATGGTTATATAAGTATATAAGTGATAAGATATATATATAAGTGATAAGATATACATAAGTGATAAGATATATATAAGTGATAAGTTAAAAAGGGGGGGGGGTTGGGGATTTTAACGGGCTACCGCCGCCTTTTTTACTATTATATAAATGATAGAACCAAGTATCAACCAGACTAAAGAGTGGAGGTGTAATCAACCTTGGTATATAAATGGAAAACATAATGAATGTGAAAAATATCAAATAGGTATAATTGAAAAGGCAACTGGTAAAAAAATTCACAAAACAAATAAGAGAATTAATTTAAATACCGGTGAATTGGGTAAAAAAGATGGAAATATTTTTGAGTGGACGGAAAACTTTGATGGTTGTCAGGAAAATATATACTTTAATTTAAAAATGGTATGTGGCACTGGAGGTGCTCAAACAAGAACATTGAGGGAGGTTTACCATTTTATCTTAGCTCAGTTAAAATATCTTAATAAAGAACCAAACTCAAACATATTTTTTGTTAATATATTAGATGGTGAAGAGAGTGGCAAGAGAATTAAATTATTTCCCACGCATAAACAAATATTTGTAGGGTCGTTGTTTGAGTGGGTTATATTCACCAGATGATATTAAGAGTAAAAGGTTAAAAGGTCCATAAGGTCAGAAGGATCACAGGTGTTTAAGTGGTCTAATGAATAAGGATAGCATGTCAAAAGGTTAGAAGGTTCGTAAAGAACAGGGTGAGAGAAATATAGGTGTTTAGGGTCAATGAGGGAGGGAAAGAATTAATATGGAAGTGAATGGGTCAAAGATTAATCTGCCAGATGATATGTAGAAGAAGGATGATAGGTCTATAAGAGAAAACAAATATTTGTAGTGTTTGAGTGGTCTAATGAACAACATTAAGGATAGGTACTACAGACAAAAGGTTCATAAAGATGAGGGTGGGAGAAATAGAGGTGTTTATGATTTTTGAAAAAGACAAGGGGGTAAATGACATTAGATAGGGATTTCCCATGTTAAACGGAGGTGTCCCAGAAGCAACATTATTACACTACTCACAAGTGCGAAAAGTGGTTTTTCAACACTATCACAAGTGCAAAAAGTGTTTTTTCCACACTAATACAAGTGCAAAAGTGGTTTCCTGCACCAACACAAGTGCGAAAAGTGGTTTTTCAACACTAACACACGTGCGAAAAGTGTTTTTTCAACGCTAACACAAGTGCGAAAAGTGGTTTTTCAACACTAACACAAGTGCAAAAAGTGGTTTTTCCACACTATTACAAGTGCAAAAGTGGTTTCCTGCACCAACACAAATGTGAAAAGTGGTTTTTCAACACTAACACAAGTGCGAAAAGTGGTTTTTCAACACTATCACAAGTGCAAAAAGTATTTTTTCCACACTAACACAAGTGCAAAAGTGGTTTCCTGCACAAACACAAGTGCGAAAAGTGGTTTTTCAACACTAACACAAGTGCGAAAAGTGGTTTTTCAACACTAACACAAGTGCGAAAAGTGTTTTTTCCACACTAATACAAGTGCAAAAGTGGTTTCCTGCACCAACACAAGTGCGAAAAGTGGTTTTTCAACACTAACACAAGTGCGAAAAGTGGTTTTTCAACACTAACACAAGTGCGAAAAGTGGTTTTTCAACACTAACACAAGTGCCAAAAGTGGTTTTTCCACACTAATACAAGTGCAAAAGTGGTTTCCTGCACCAACACAAGTGCGAAAAGTGGTTTTTCAACACTAACACAAGTGCGAAAAGTGGTTTTTCAACACTAACACAAGTGCGAAAAGTGGTTTTTCAACACTATCACAAGTGCAAAAAGTGTTTTTTCCACACTAATACAAGTGCAAAAGTGGTTTCCTGCACCAACACAAGTGCGAAAAGTGGTTTTTCAACACTAACACAAGTGCGGAAAGTGGTTTTTCAACACTATCACAAGTGCAAAAAGTGTTTTTTCCACACTAATACAAGTGCAAAAGTGGTTTCCTGCACCAACACAAGTGCGAAAAGTGGTTTTTCAACACTAACACAAGTGCGAAAAGTGGTTTTTCAACACTATCACAAGTGCAAAAAGTGTTTTTTCCACACTAATACAAGTGCAAAAGTGGTTTCCTGCACCAACACAAGTGCGAAAAGTGGTTTTTCAACACTAACACAAGTGCGAAAAGTGGTTTTTCAACACTAACACAAGTGCGAAAAGTGTTTTTTCCACACTAATACAAGTGCAAAAGTGGTTTCCTGCACCAACACAAGTGCGAAAAGTGGTTTTTCAACACTAACACAAGTGCGAAAAGTGGTTTTTCAACACTAACACAAGTGCGAAAAGTGGTTTTTCCACACTAATACAAGTGCAAAAGTGGTTTCCTGCACCAACACAAGTGCGAAAGTGCTTTTTCAACACTAACACAAGTGCGAAAAGTGGTTTTTCAACACTATCACAAGTGCAAAAAGTGTTTTTTCCACACTAATACAAGTGCAAAAGTGGTTTCCTGCACCAACACAAGTGCGAAAAGTGGTTTTTCAACACTAACACAAGTGCGAAAAGTGGTTTTTCAATACTAACACAAGTGCGAAAAGTGGTTTTTCCACACTAATACAAGTGCAAAAGTGGTTTCCTGCACCAACACAAGTGCGAAAAGTGGTTTTTCAACACTAACACAAGTGCGAAAAGTGGTTTTTCAACACTAACACCAGTGCGAAAAGTGGTTTTTCAACACTAACACAAGTGCGAAAAGTGGTTTTGCCACACTAATACAAGTGCAAAAGTGGTTTCCTGCACCAACACAAGTGGGAAAAGTGATTTTTCAACACTAACACAAGTGCGAAAAGTGGTTTTTCCACACTAATACAAGTGCAAAAGTGGTTTCCTGCACCAACACAAGTGCGAAAAGTGGTTTTTCAACACTAACACAAGTGCGAAAAGTGGTTTTTCAACACTAACACCAGTGCGAAAAGTGGTTTTTCAACACTAACACAAGTGCGAAAAGTGTTTTTTCCACACTAATACAAGTGCAAAAGTGGTTTCCTGCACCAACACAAGTGCGAAAAGTGGTTTTTCAACACTAACACAAGTGCGAAAAGTGTTTTTTCAACGCGAACACAAGTGCGAAAAGTGGTTTTTCAACACTAACACAAGTGCAAAAAGTGGTTTTTCCACACTATTACAAGTGCAAAAGTGGTTTCCTGCACCAACACAAGTGTGAAAAGTGGTTTTTCAACACTAACACAAGTGCGAAAAGTGGTTTTTCAACACTATCACAAGTGCAAAAAGTATTTTTTCCACACTAACACAAGTGCAAAAGTGGTTTCCTGCACAAACACAAGTGCGAAAAGTGGTTTTTCAACACTAACACAAGTGCGAAAAGTGGTTTTTCAACACTAACACAAGTGCGAAAAGTGTTTTTTCCACACTATTACAAGTGCAAAAGTGGTTTCCTGCACCAACACAAGTGCGAAAAGTGGTTTTTCAACACTAACACAAGTGCGAAAAGTGGTTTTTCAACACTAACACAAGTGCGAAAAGTGGTTTTTCAACACTAACACAAGTGCGAAAAGTGGTTTTTCCACACTAATACAAGTGCAAAAGTGGTTTCCTGCACCAACACAAGTGCGAAAAGTGGTTTTTCAACACTAACACAAGTGCGAAAAGTGGTTTTTCAACACTAACACAAGTGCGAAAAGTGGTTTTTCAACACTATCACAAGTGCAAAAAGTGTTTTTTCCACACTAATACAAGTGCAAAAGTGGTTTCCTGCACCAACACAAGTGCGAAAAGTGGTTTTTCAACACTAACACAAGTGCGGAAAGTGGTTTTTCAACACTATCACAAGTGCAAAAAGTGTTTTTTCCACACTAATACAAGTGCAAAAGTGGTTTCCTGCACCAACACAAGTGCGAAAAGTGGTTTTTCAACACTAACACAAGTGCGAAAAGTGGTTTTTCAACACTATCACAAGTGCAAAAAGTGTTTTTTCCACACTAATACAAGTGCAAAAGTGGTTTCCTGCACCAACACAAGTGCGAAAAGTGGTTTTTCAACACTAACACAAGTGCGAAAAGTGGTTTTTCAACACTAACACAAGTGCGAAAAGTGTTTTTTCCACACTAATACAAGTGCAAAAGTGGTTTCCTGCACCAACACAAGTGCGAAAAGTGGTTTTTCAACACTAACACAAGTGCGAAAAGTGGTTTTTCAACACTAACACAAGTGCGAAAAGTGGTTTTTCCACACTAATACAAGTGCAAAAGTGGTTTCCTGCACCAACACAAGTGCGAAAGTGCTTTTTCAACACTAACACAAGTGCGAAAAGTGGTTTTTCAACACTATCACAAGTGCAAAAAGTGTTTTTCCACACTAATACAAGTGCAAAAGTGGTTTCCTGCACCAACACAAGTGCGAAAAGTGGTTTTTCAACACTAACACAAGTGCGAAAAGTGGTTTTTCAACACTAACACAAGTGCGAAAAGTGGTTTTTCCACACTAATACAAGTGCAAAAGTGGTTTCCTGCACCAACACAAGTGCGAAAAGTGGTTTTTCAACACTAACACAAGTGCGAAAAGTGGTTTTTCAACACTAACACCAGTGCGAAAAGTGGTTTTTCAACACTAACACAAGTGCGAAAAGTGGTTTTGCCACACTAATACAAGTGCAAAAGTGGTTTCCTGCACCAACACAAGTGCGAAAAGTGATTTTTCAATACTAACACAAGTGCGAAAAGTGGTTTCCTGCACCAACACAAGTGCGAAAAGTGGTTTTTCAACACTAACACAAGTGCGAAAAGTGTTTTTTCAACGCTAACACAAGTGCGAAAAGTGGTTTTTCAACACTAACACAAGTGCAAAAAGTGGTTTTTCCACACTATTACAAGTGCAAAAGTGGTTTCCTGCACCAACACAAGTGTGAAAAGTGGTTTTTCAACACTAACACAAGTGCGAAAAGTGGTTTTTCAACACTATCACAAGTGCAAAAAGTATTTTTTCCACACTAACACAAGTGCAAAAGTGGTTTCCTGCACAAACACAAGTGCGAAAAGTGGTTTTTCAACACTAACACAAGTGCGAAAAGTGGTTTTTCAACACTAACACAAGTGCGAAAAGTGTTTTTTCCACACTATTACAAGTGCAAAAGTGGTTTCCTGCACCAACACAAGTGCGAAAAGTGGTTTTTCAACACTAACACAAGTGCGAAAAGTGGTTTTTCAACACTAACACAAGTGCGAAAAGTGGTTTTTCAACACTAACACAAGTGCGAAAAGTGGTTTTTCCACACTAATACAAGTGCAAAAGTGGTTTCCTGCACCAACACAAGTGCGAAAAGTGGTTTTTCAACACTAACACAAGTGCGAAAAGTGGTTTTTCAACACTAACACAAGTGCGAAAAGTGGTTTTTCAACACTATCACAAGTGCAAAAAGTGTTTTTTCCACACTAATACAAGTGCAAAAGTGGTTTCCTGCACCAACACAAGTGCGAAAAGTGGTTTTTCAACACTAACACAAGTGCGAAAAGTGTTTTTTCAACGCGAACACAAGTGCGAAAAGTGGTTTTTCAACACTAACACAAGTGCAAAAAGTGGTTTTTCCACACTATTACAAGTGCAAAAGTGGTTTCCTGCACCAACACAAGTGTGAAAAGTGGTTTTTCAACACTAACACAAGTGCGAAAAGTGGTTTTTCAACACTATCACAAGTGCAAAAAGTATTTTTTCCACACTAACACAAGTGCAAAAGTGGTTTCCTGCACAAACACAAGTGCGAAAAGTGGTTTTTCAACACTAACACAAGTGCGAAAAGTGGTTTTTCAACACTAACACAAGTGCGAAAAGTGTTTTTTCCACACTATTACAAGTGCAAAAGTGGTTTCCTGCACCAACACAAGTGCGAAAAGTGGTTTTTCAACACTAACACAAGTGCGAAAAGTGGTTTTTCAACACTAACACAAGTGCGAAAAGTGGTTTTTCAACACTAACACAAGTGCGAAAAGTGGTTTTTCCACACTAATACAAGTGCAAAAGTGGTTTCCTGCACCAACACAAGTGCGAAAAGTGGTTTTTCAACACTAACACAAGTGCGAAAAGTGGTTTTTCAACACTAACACAAGTGCGAAAAGTGGTTTTTCAACACTATCACAAGTGCAAAAAGTGTTTTTTCCACACTAATACAAGTGCAAAAGTGGTTTCCTGCACCAACACAAGTGCGAAAAGTGGTTTTTCAACACTAACACAAGTGCGGAAAGTGGTTTTTCAACACTATCACAAGTGCAAAAAGTGTTTTTTCCACACTAATACAAGTGCAAAAGTGGTTTCCTGCACCAACACAAGTGCGAAAAGTGGTTTTTCAACACTAACACAAGTGCGAAAAGTGGTTTTTCAACACTATCACAAGTGCAAAAAGTGTTTTTTCCACACTAATACAAGTGCAAAAGTGGTTTCCTGCACCAACACAAGTGCGAAAAGTGGTTTTTCAACACTAACACAAGTGCGAAAAGTGGTTTTTCAACACTAACACAAGTGCGAAAAGTGTTTTTTCCACACTAATACAAGTGCAAAAGTGGTTTCCTGCACCAACACAAGTGCGAAAAGTGGTTTTTCAACACTAACACAAGTGCGAAAAGTGGTTTTTCAACACTAACACAAGTGCGAAAAGTGGTTTTTCCACACTAATACAAGTGCAAAAGTGGTTTCCTGCACCAACACAAGTGCGAAAGTGCTTTTTCAACACTAACACAAGTGCGAAAAGTGGTTTTTCAACACTATCACAAGTGCAAAAAGTGTTTTTCCACACTAATACAAGTGCAAAAGTGGTTTCCTGCACCAACACAAGTGCGAAAAGTGGTTTTTCAACACTAACACAAGTGCGAAAAGTGGTTTTTCAACACTAACACAAGTGCGAAAAGTGGTTTTTCCACACTAATACAAGTGCAAAAGTGGTTTCCTGCACCAACACAAGTGCGAAAAGTGGTTTTTCAACACTAACACAAGTGCGAAAAGTGGTTTTTCAACACTAACACCAGTGCGAAAAGTGGTTTTTCAACACTAACACAAGTGCGAAAAGTGGTTTTGCCACACTAATACAAGTGCAAAAGTGGTTTCCTGCACCAACACAAGTGCGAAAAGTGATTTTTCAATACTAACACAAGTGCGAAAAGTGGTTTCCTGCACCAACACAAGTGCGAAAAGTGGTTTTTCAACACTAACACAAGTGCGAAAAGTGTTTTTTCAACGCTAACACAAGTGCGAAAAGTGGTTTTTCAACACTAACACAAGTGCAAAAAGTGGTTTTTCCACACTATTACAAGTGCAAAAGTGGTTTCCTGCACCAACACAAGTGTGAAAAGTGGTTTTTCAACACTAACACAAGTGCGAAAAGTGTTTTTTCCACACTAATACAAGTGCAAAAGTGGTTTCCTGCATGAACACAAGTGCGAAAAGTGGTTTTTCAACACTAACACAAGTGCAAAAAGTGGTTTTTCAACACTAACACAAGTGCGAAAAGTGGTTTTTCCACACTAATACAAGTGCAAAAGTGGTTTCCTGCACCAACACAAGTGCGAAAGTGGTTTTTCAACACTAACACAAGTGCGAAAAGTGGTTTTTCAACACTAACACAAGTGCGAAAAGTGGTTTTTCCACACTAATACAAGTGCAAAAGTGGTTTCCTGCACCAACACAAGTGCGAAAGTGGTTTTTCAACACTAACACCAGTGCGAAAAGTGGTTTTTCAACACTAACACAAGTGCGAAAAGTGGTTTTTCCACACTAATACAAGTGCAAAAGTGGTTTCCTGCACCAACACAAGTGCGAAAAGTGATTTTTCAATACTAACACAAGTGCGAAAAGTGGTTTTTCAACACTATCACAAGTGCAAAAAGTGTTTTTTCCACACTAATACAAGTGCAAAAGTGGTTTCCTGCACCAACACTAGTGCGAAAAGAGGTTTTTCAACACTAACACAAGTGCGAAAAGTGGTTTTTCAACACTATCACAAGTGCAAAAAGTGTTTTTTCCACACTAATACAAGTACAAAAGTGGTTTCCTGCACCAACCTACGTGCGAAAAGTGGTTTTTCAACACTAACACAAGTGCGAAAAGTGGTTTTTCCACACTAATACAAGTGCAAAAGTGGTTTCCTGCACCAACACAAGTGCGAAAAGTGGTTTTTCAACACTAACACAAGTGCGAAAAGTGGTTTTTCAACACTAACACAAGTGCGAAAAGTGGTTTTTCAACACTATCACAAGTGCAAAAAGTGTTTTTTCCACACTAATACAAGTGCAAAAGTGGTTTCCTGCACCAACACAAGTGCGAAAAGTGGTTTTTCAACACTAACACAAGTGCGGAAAGTGGTTTTTCAACACTATCACAAGTGCAAAAAGTGTTTTTTCCACACTAATACAAGTGCAAAAGTGGTTTCCTGCACCAACACAAGTGCGAAAAGTGGTTTTTCAACACTAACACAAGTGCGAAAAGTGGTTTTTCAACACTATCACAAGTGCAAAAAGTGTTTTTTCCACACTAATACAAGTGCAAAAGTGGTTTCCTGCACCAACACAAGTGCGAAAAGTGGTTTTTCAACACTAACACAAGTGCGAAAAGTGGTTTTTCAACACTAACACAAGTGCGAAAAGTGTTTTTTCCACACTAATACAAGTGCAAAAGTGGTTTCCTGCACCAACACAAGTGCGAAAAGTGGTTTTTCAACACTAACACAAGTGCGAAAAGTGGTTTTTCAACACTAACACAAGTGCGAAAAGTGGTTTTTCAACACTAACACAAGTGCGAAAAGTGGTTTTGCCACACTAATACAAGTGCAAAAGTGGTTTCCTGCACCAACACAAGTGCGAAAAGTGATTTTTCAATACTAACACAAGTGCGAAAAGTGGTTTCCTGCACCAACACAAGTGCGAAAAGTGGTTTTTCAACACTAACACAAGTGCGAAAAGTGTTTTTTCAACGCTAACACAAGTGCGAAAAGTGGTTTTTCAACACTAACACAAGTGCAAAAAGTGGTTTTTCCACACTATTACAAGTGCAAAAGTGGTTTCCTGCACCAACACAAGTGTGAAAAGTGGTTTTTCAACACTAACACAAGTGCGAAAAGTGTTTTTTCCACACTAATACAAGTGCAAAAGTGGTTTCCTGCATGAACACAAGTGCGAAAAGTGGTTTTTCAACACTAACACAAGTGCAAAAAATGGTTTTTCAACACTAACACAAGTGCGAAAAGTGGTTTTTCCACACTAATACAAGTGCAAAAGTGGTTTCCTGCACCAACACAAGTGCGAAAGTGGTTTTTCAACACTAACACAAGTGCGAAAAGTGGTTTTTCAACACTAACACAAGTGCGAAAAGTGGTTTTTCCACACTAATACAAGTGCAAAAGTGGTTTCCTGCACCAACACAAGTGCGAAAGTGGTTTTTCAACACTAACACCAGTGCGAAAAGTGGTTTTTCAACACTAACACAAGTGCGAAAAGTGTTTTTTCCACACTAATACAAGTGCAAAAGTGGTTTCCTGCACCAACACTAGTGCGAAAAGAGGTTTTTCAACACTAACACAAGTGCGAAAAGTGGTTTTTCAACACTATCACAAGTGCAAAAAGTGTTTTTTCCACACTAATACAAGTACAAAAGTGGTTTCCTGCACCAACCTACGTGCGAAAAGTGGTTTTTCAACACTAACACAAGTGCGAAAAGTGGTTTTTCCACACTAATACAAGTGCAAAAGTGGTTTCCTGCACCAACACAAGTGCGAAAAGTGGTTTTCCAACACTAACACAAGTGCGAAAAGTGGTTTTTCAACACTAACACAAGTGCGAAAAGTGGTTTTTCAACACTATCACAAGTGCAAAAAGTGTTTTTTCCACACTAATACAAGTGCAAAAGTGGTTTCCTGCACCAACACAAGTGCGAAAAGTGGTTTTTCAACACTAACACAAGTGCGGAAAGTGGTTTTTCAACACTATCACAAGTGCAAAAAGTGTTTTTTCCACACTAATACAAGTGCAAAAGTGGTTTCCTGCACCAACACAAGTGCGAAAAGTGGTTTTTCAACACTAACACAAGTGCGAAAAGTGGTTTTTCAACACTATCACAAGTGCAAAAAGTGTTTTTTCCACACTAATACAAGTGCAAAAGTGGTTTCCTGCACCAACACAAGTGCGAAAAGTGGTTTTTCAACACTAACACAAGTGCGAAAAGTGGTTTTTCAACACTAACACAAGTGCGAAAAGTGTTTTTTCCACACTAATACAAGTGCAAAAGTGGTTTCCTGCACCAACACAAGTGCGAAAAGTGGTTTTTCAACACTAACACAAGTGCGAAAAGTGGTTTTTCAACACTAACACAAGTGCGAAAAGTGTTTTTTCCACACTAATACAAGTGCAAAAGTGGTTTCCTGCACCAACACAAGTGCGAAAAGTGGTTTTTCAACACTAACACAAGTGCGAAAAGTGGTTTTTCAACACTAACACAAGTGCGAAAAGTGGTTTTTCCACACTAATACAAGTGCAAAAGTGGTTTCCTGCACCAACACAAGTGCGAAAAGTGGTTTTTCAACACTAACACAAGTGCGAAAAGTGGTTTTTCAACAATAACACAAGTGCGAAAAGTGTTTTTTCCACACTAATACAAGTGCAAAAGTGGTTTCCTGCACCAACACAAGTGCGAAAAGTGGTTTTTCAACACTAACACAAGTGCGAAAAGTGGTTTTTCAACACTAACACAAGTGCGAAAAGTGTTTTTTCCACACTAATACAAGTGCAAAAGTGGTTTCCTGCACCAACACAAGTGCGAAAAGTGTTTTTTCAACACTAACACAAGTGCGAAAAGTGGTTTTTCAACACTATCACAAGTGCAAAAAGTGTTTTTTCCACACTAATACAAGTGCAAAAGTGGTTTCCTGCACCAACACAAGTGCGAAAAGTGGTTTTTCAACACTAACACAAGTGCGAAAAGTGGTTTTTCAACACTAACACAAGTGCGAAAAGTGTTTTTTCCACACTAATACAAGTGCAAAAGTGGTTTCCTGCACAAACACAAGTGCGAAAAGTGGTTTTTCAACACTAACACAAGTGCGAAAAGTGGTTTTTCAACACTAACACAAGTGCGAAAAGTGTTTTTTCCACACTAATACAAGTGCAAAAGTGGTTTCCTGCACCAACACAAGTGCGAAAAGTGGTTTTTCAACACTAACACAAGTGCGAAAAGTGGTTTTTCAACACTATCACAAGTGCAAAAAGTGTTTTTTCCACACTAATACAAGTGCAAAAGTGGTTTCCTGCACCAACACAAGTGTGAAAAGTGGTTTTTCCACACTAACACAAGTGCCAAAAGTGGTTTTTCAACACTATCAAAAGTGCAAAAGTGTTTTTACCACACTAATACAAGTGCAAAAGTGGTTTCCTGCACCAACACAATTGCGAAAAGTGGTTTTTCAACGCTAACACAAGTGCGAAAAGTGGTTTTTCAACACTAACACAAGTGCGAAAAGTGGTTTTTCAACACTATCACAAGTGCAAAAAGTTGTTTTTTCCACACTAATACAAGTGCAAAAGTGGTTTCCTGCACCAACACAAGTGCGAAAAGTGTTTTTTCAACACTAACACAAGTGCGAAAAGTGGTTTTTCAACACTATCACAAGTGCAAAAAGTGTTTTTTCCACACTAATACAAGTGCAAAAGTGGTTTCCTGCACCAACACAAGTGCGAAAAGTGGTTTTTCAACACTAACACAAGTGCGAAAAGTGGTTTTTCAACACTAACACAAGTGCGAAAAGTGTTTTTTCCACACTAATACAAGTGCAAAAGTGGTTTCCTGCACAAACACAAGTGCGAAAAGTGGTTTTTCAACACTAACACAAGTGCGAAAAGTGGTTTTTCAACACTAACACAAGTGCGAAAAGTGTTTTTTCCACACTAATACAAGTGCAAAAGTGGTTTCCTGCACCAACACAAGTGCGAAAAGTGGTTTTTCAACACTAACACAAGTGCGAAAAGTGGTTTTTCAACACTAACACAAGTGCGAAAAGTGGTTTTTCCACACTAATACAAGTGCAAAAGTGGTTTCCTGCACCAACACAAGTGCGAAAAGTGGTTTTTCAACACTAACACAAGTGCGAAAAGTGGTTTTTCAACACTATCACAAGTGCAAAAAGTGTTTTTTCCACACTAATACAAGTGCAAAAGTGGTTTCCTGCACCAACACAAGTGTGAAAAGTGGTTTTTCCACACTAACACAAGTGCCAAAAGTGGTTTTTCAACACTATCAAAAGTGCAAAAAGTGTTTTTACCACACTAATACAAGTGCAAAAGTGGTTTCCTGCACCAACACAATTGCGAAAAGTGGTTTTTCAACGCTAACACAAGTGCGAAAAGTGGTTTTTCAACACTAACACAAGTGCGAAAAGTGGTTTTTCAACACTATCACAAGTGCAAAAAGTTGTTTTTTCCACACTAATACAAGTGCAAAAGTGGTTTCCTGCACCAACACAAGTGCGAAAAGTGTTTTTTCAACACTAACACAAGTGCGAAAAGTGGTTTTTCAACACTATCACAAGTGCAAAAAGTGTTTTTTCCACACTAATACAAGTGCAAAAGTGGTTTCCTGCACCAACACAAGTGCGAAAAGTGGTTTTTCAACACTAACACAAGTGCGAAAAGTGGTTTTTCAACACTAACACAAGTGCGAAAAGTGTTTTTTCCACACTAATACAAGTGCAAAAGTGGTTTCCTGCACAAACACAAGTGCGAAAAGTGGTTTTTCAACACTAACACAAGTGCGAAAAGTGGTTTTTCAACACTAACACAAGTGCGAAAAGTGTTTTTTCCACACTAATACAAGTGCAAAAGTGGTTTCCTGCACCAACACAAGTGCGAAAAGTGGTTTTTCAACACTAACACAAGTGCGAAAAGTGGTTTTTCAACACTAACACAAGTGCGAAAAGTGGTTTTTCCACACTAATACAAGTGCAAAAGTGGTTTCCTGCACCAACACAAGTGCGAAAAGTGGTTTTTCAACACTAACACAAGTGCGAAAAGTGGTTTTTCAACACTAACACAAGTGCGAAAAGTGTTTTTTCCACACTAATACAAGTGCAAAAGTGGTTTCCTGCACCAACACAAGTGCGAAAAGTGGTTTTTCAACACTAACACAAGTGCGAAAAGTGGTTTTTCAACACTAACACAAGTGCGAAAAGTGTTTTTTCCACACTAATACAAGTGCAAAAGTGGTTTCCTGCACCAACACAAGTGCGAAAAGTGGTTTTTCAACACTAACACAAGTGCGAAAAGTGGTTTTTCAACACTATCACAAGTGCAAAAAGTGTTTTTTCCACACTAATACAAGTGCAAAAGTGGTTTCCTGCACCAACACTAGTGCGAAAAGAGGTTTTTCAACACTAACACAAGTGCGAAAAGTGGTTTTTCAACACTATCACAAGTGCAAAAAGTGTTTTTTCCACACTAATACAAGTGCAAAAGTGGTTTCCTGCACCAACACAAGTGCGAAAAGTGGTTTTTCAACACTAACACAAGTGCGAAAAGTGGTTTTTCAACACTATCACAAGTGCAAAAAGTGTTTTTTCCACACTAATACAAGTGCAAAAGTGGTTTCCTGCACCAACACAAGTGCGAAAAGTGGTTTTTCAACACTAACACAAGTGCGAAAAGTGTTTTTTCAACGCTAACACAAGTGCGAAAAGTGGTTTTTCAACACTAACACAAGTGCAAAAAGTGGTTTTTCCACACTATTACAAGTGCAAAAGTGGTTTCCTGCACCAACACAAATGTGAAAAGTGGTTTTTCAACACTAACACAAGTGCGAAAAGTGGTTTTTCAACACTATCACAAGTGCAAAAAGTATTTTTTCCACACTAACACAAGTGCAAAAGTGGTTTCCTGCACAAACACAAGTGCGAAAAGTGGTTTTTCAACACTAACACAAGTGCGAAAAGTGGTTTTTCAACACTAACACAAGTGCGAAAAGTGTTTTTTCCACACTAATACAAGTGCAAAAGTGGTTTCCTGCACCAACACAAGTGCGAAAAGTGGTTTTTCAACACTAACACAAGTGCGAAAAGTGGTTTTTCAACACTAACACAAGTGCGAAAAGTGGTTTTTCAACACTAACACAAGTGCCAAAAGTGGTTTTTCCACACTAATACAAGTGCAAAAGTGGTTTCCTGCACCAACACAAGTGCGAAAAGTGGGTTTTCAACACTAACACAAGTGCGAAAAGTGGTTTTTCAACACTAACACAAGTGCGAAAAGTGGTTTTTCAACACTATCACAAGTGCAAAAAGTGTTTTTTCCACACTAATACAAGTGCAAAAGTGGTTTCCTGCACCAACACAAGTGCGAAAAGTGGTTTTTCAACACTAACACAAGTGCGGAAAGTGGTTTTTCAACACTATCACAAGTGCAAAAAGTGTTTTTTCCACACTAATACAAGTGCAAAAGTGGTTTCCTGCACCAACACAAGTGCGAAAAGTGGTTTTTCAACACTAACACAAGTGCGAAAAGTGGTTTTTCAACACTATCACAAGTGCAAAAAGTGTTTTTTCCACACTAATACAAGTGCAAAAGTGGTTTCCTGCACCAACACAAGTGCGAAAAGTGGTTTTTCAACACTAACACAAGTGCGAAAAGTGGTTTTTCAACACTAACACAAGTGCGAAAAGTGTTTTTTCCACACTAATACAAGTGCAAAAGTGGTTTCCTGCACCAACACAAGTGCGAAAAGTGGTTTTTCAACACTAACACAAGTGCGAAAAGTGGTTTTTCAACACTAACACAAGTGCGAAAAGTGGTTTTTCCACACTAATACAAGTGCAAAAGTGGTTTCCTGCACCAACACAAGTGCGAAAGTGCTTTTTCAACACTAACACAAGTGCGAAAAGTGGTTTTTCAACACTATCACAAGTGCAAAAAGTGTTTTTTCCACACTAATACAAGTGCAAAAGTGGTTTCCTGCACCAACACAAGTGCGAAAAGTGGTTTTTCAACACTAACACAAGTGCGAAAAGTGGTTTTTCAATACTAACACAAGTGCGAAAAGTGGTTTTTCCACACTAATACAAGTGCAAAAGTGGTTTCCTGCACCAACACAAGTGCGAAAAGTGGTTTTTCAACACTAACACAAGTGCGAAA
>NW_027619977.1:0-23677 GCF_964187855.1 Myxine glutinosa
CGGGCTAAAATGGCTTAATCGGGCTAAAATGGCTTAATTGGCCTAAAATGGCTTAATCGGGCTAAAATGGCTTAATCAGGCTAAAATGGCTTAATCGGGCTAAAATGGCTTAATCAGGCTAAAATGGCTTAATCGGGCTAAAATGGCTTAATCGGGCTAAAATGGCTTCATCGGGCTAAAATGGCTTAATCGGGCTAAAATGGCTTCATCGGGCTAAAATGGCTTAATTGGGCTAAAATGGCTTAATCGGGCTAAAATGGCTTCATCGGGCTAAAATGGCTTAATCGGGCTAAAATGGCTTAATCGGGCTAAAATGGCTAAAATGGCTTAATCGGGCTAAAATGGCTTAATCGGGCTAAAATGGCTTAATTGGCCTAAAATGGCTTAATCGGGCTAAAATGGCTTAATCAGGCTAAAATGGCTTAATCGGGCTAAAATGGCTTAATCGGGCTAAAATGGCTTAATCGGGCTAAAATGGCTTAATTGGGCTAAAATGGCTTAATCGGGCTAAAATGGCTTCATCGGGCTAAAATGGCTTAATCGGGCTAAAATGGCTTAATCAGGCTAAAATGGCTTAATTGGCCTAAAATGGCTTAATCGGGCTAAAATGGCTTAATCAGGCTAAAATGGCTTAATCGGGCTAAAATGGCTTCATCGGGCTAAAATGGCTTAATCGGGCTAAAATGGCTTCATCGGGCTAAAATGGCTTAATCGGGATAAAATGGCTTAATCAGGCTAAAATGGCTTAATCGGGATAAAATGGCTTAATCAGGCTAAAATGGCTTAATCAGGCTAAAATGGCTTAATCAGGCTAAAATGGCTTAATCGGGCTGAAATGGCTTAATCGGCCTAAAATGTCTTAATCAGGCTAAAATGGCTTAATCAGGCTAAAATGGCTTAATCAGGCTAAAATGGCTTAATCGGGCTAAAATGGCTTAATCGGGCTAAAATGGCTTAATCGGGCTAAAATGGCTTAATCGGGCTAAAATGGCTTAATCGGGCTAAAATGGCTTAATCGGGCTAAAATGGCTTAATCAGGCTAAAATGGCTTAATTGGCCTAAAATGGCTTAATCGGGCTAAAATGGCTTAATCAGGCTAAAATGGCTTAATCGGGCTAAAATGGCTTAATCGGGCTAAAATGGCTTAATCGGGCTAAAATGGCTTAATCGGGCTAAAATGGCTTAATCGGGCTAAAATGGCTTAATTGGGCTAAAATGGCTTAATCGGGCTAAAATGGCTTAATCAGGCTAAAATGGCTTAATCGGGCTAAAATGGCTTAATCGGGCTAAAATGGCTTAATCGGGCTAAAATGGCTTAATTGAGCTAAAATGGCTTAATCGGGCTAAAATGGCTTAATCAGGCTAAAATGGCTTAATTGGCCTAAAATGGCTTAATCGGGCTAAAATGGCTTAATCAGGCTAAAATGGCTTAATTGGCCTAAAATGGCTTAATCGGGCTAAAATGGCTTAATCAGGCTAAAATGGCTTAATCGGGCTAAAATGGCTTAATCGGGCTAAAATGGCTTAATCGGGCTAAAATGGCTTAATTGGGCTAAAATGGCTTAATCGGGCTAAAATGGCTTCATCGGGCTAAAATGGCTTAATCGGGCTAAAATGGCTTAATCGGGCTAAAATGGCTAAAATGGCTTAATCGGGCTAAAATGGCTTAATCGGGTTAAAATGGCTTAATCGGGCTAAAATGGCTTAATTGAGCTAAAATGGCTTAATCGGGCTAAAATGGCTTAATCAGGCTAAAATGGCTTAATTGGCCTAAAATGGCTTAATCGGGCTAAAATGGCTTAATCAGGCTAAAATGGCTTAATCGGGCTAAAATGGCTTAATCGGGCTAAAATGGCTTAATCGGGCTAAAATGGCTAAAATGGCTTAATCGGGCTAAAATGGCTTAATCGGGTTAAAATGGCTTAATCGGGCTAAAATGGCTTAATTGAGCTAAAATGGCTTAATCGGGCTAAAATGGCTTAATCAGGCTAAAATGGCTTAATTGGCCTAAAATGGCTTAATCGGGCTAAAATGGCTTAATCAGGCTAAAATGGCTTAATCGGGCTAAAATGGCTTAATCGGGCTAAAATGGCTTAATTGGCCTAAAATGGCTTAATCGGGCTAAAATGGCTTAATCAGGCTAAAATGGCTTAATCGGGCTAAAATGGCTTAATCGGGCTAAAATGGCTTAATTGGCCTAAAATGGCTTAATCGGGCTAAAATGGCTTAATCAGGCTAAAATGGCTTAATCGGGCTAAAATGGCTTAATCAGGCTAAAATGGCTTAATTGGTCTAAAATGGCTTAATCGGGCTAAAATGGCTTAATCAGGCTAAAATGGCTTAATCGGGCTAAAATGGCTTAATCGGGCTAAAATGGCTTAATCAGGCTAAAATGGCTTAATTGGGCTAAAATGGCTTAATCGGGCTAAAATGGCTTCATCGGGCTAAAATGGCTTAATCGGGCTAAAATGGCTTAATCGGGCTAAAATGGCTAAAATGGCTTAATCGGGCTAAAATGGCTTAATCGGGCTAAAATGGCTTAATCGGGCTAAAATGGCTTAATTGAGCTAAAACGGCTTAATCGGGCTAAAATGGCTTAATCAGGCTAAAATGGCTTAATTGGCCTAAAATAGCTTAATCGGGCTAAAATGGCTTAATCAGGCTAAAATGGCTTAATCGGGCTAAAATGGCTTAATCAGGCTAAAATGGCTTAATTGGCCTAAAATGGCTTAATCGGGCTAAAATGGCTTAATCAGGCTAAAATGGCTTAATCGGGCTAAAATGGCTTAATCGGGCTAAAATGGCTTAATTGGCCTAAAATGGCTTAATCGGGCTAAAATGGCGTAATCGGGCTAAAATGGCTTAATCGGGCTAAAATGGCTTAATTGGCCTAAAATGGCTTAATCGGGCTAAAATGGCTTAATCAGGCTAAAATGGCTTAATCGGGCTAAAATGGCTTAATCAGGCTAAAATGGCTTAATTGGCCTAAAATGGCTTAATCGGGCTAAAATGGCTTAATCAGGCTAAAATGGCTTAATCGGGCTAAAATGGCTTAATTGGGCTAAAATGGCTTAATCGGGCTAAAATGGCTTAATCGGGCTAAAATGGCTTAATCGGGCTAAAATGGCTTAATCGGGCTAAAATGGCTTAATCGGGCTAAAATGGCTTCATCGGGCTAAAATGGCTTAATCGGGCTAAAATGGCTTCATCGGGCTAAAATGGCTTAATTGGGCTAAAATGGCTTAATCGGGCTAAAATGGCTTCATCGGGCTAAAATGGCTTAATCGGGCTAAAATGGCTTAATCGGGCTAAAATGGCTAAAATGGCTTAATCGGGCTAAAATGGCTTAATCGGGCTAAAATGGCTTAATTGGCCTAAAATGGCTTAATCGGGCTAAAATGGCTTAATCAGGCTAAAATGGCTTAATCGGGCTAAAATGGCTTAATCGGGCTAAAATGGCTTAATCGGGCTAAAATGGCTTAATTGGGCTAAAATGGCTTAATCGGGCTAAAATGGCTTCATCGGGCTAAAATGGCTTAATCGGGCTAAAATGGCTTAATCAGGCTAAAATGGCTTAATTGGCCTAAAATGGCTTAATCGGGCTAAAATGGCTTAATCAGGCTAAAATGGCTTAATCGGGCTAAAATGGCTTCATCGGGCTAAAATGGCTTAATCGGGCTAAAATGGCTTAATCGGGCTAAAATGGCTTAATCGGGCTAAATGGCTTCATCGGGCTAAAATGGCTTAATCGGGCTAAAATGGCTTAATCGGGCTAAAATGGCTAAAATGGCTTAATCGGGCTAAAATGGCTTAATCGGGTTAAAATGGCTTAATCGGGCTAAAATGGCTTAATTGAGCTAAAATGGCTTAATCGGGCTAAAATGGCTTAATCAGGCTAAAATGGCTTAATTGGCCTAAAATGGCTTAATCGGGCTAAAATGGCTTAATCAGGCTAAAATGGCTTAATCGGGCTAAAATGGCTTAATCGGGCTAAAATGGCTTAATCGGGCTAAAATGGCTAAAATGGCTTAATCGGGCTAAAATGGCTTAATCGGGTTAAAATGGCTTAATCGGGCTAAAATGGCTTAATTGAGCTAAAATGGCTTAATCGGGCTAAAATGGCTTAATCAGGCTAAAATGGCTTAATTGGCCTAAAATGGCTTAATCGGGCTAAAATGGCTTAATCAGGCTAAAATGGCTTAATCGGGCTAAAATGGCTTAATCGGGCTAAAATGGCTTAATTGGCCTAAAATGGCTTAATCGGGCTAAAATGGCTTAATCAGGCTAAAATGGCTTAATCGGGCTAAAATGGCTTAATCGGGCTAAAATGGCTTAATCGGGCTAAAATGGCTTAATCGGGCTAAAATGGCTTAATCGGGCTAAAATGGCTTAATCAGGCTAAAATGGCTTAATTGGCCTAAAATGGCTTAATCGGGCTAAAATGGCTTAATCAGGCTAAAATGGCTTAATCGGGCTAAAATGGCTTAATCGGGCTAAAATGGCTTAATCAGGCTAAAATGGCTTAATTGGGCTAAAATGGCTTAATCGGGCTAAAATGGCTTCATCGGGCTAAAATGGCTTAATCGGGCTAAAATGGCTTAATCGGGCTAAAATGGCTAAAATGGCTTAATCGGGCTAAAATGGCTTAATTGGGCTAAAATGGCTTAATCGGGCTAAAATGGCTTAATTGAGCTAAAATGGCTTAATCGGGCTAAAATGGCTTAATCAGGCTAAAATGGCTTAATTGGCCTAAAATAGCTTAATCGGGCTAAAATGGCTTAATCAGGCTAAAATGGCTTAATCGGGCTAAAATGGCTTAATCAGGCTAAAATGGCTTAATTGGCCTAAAATGGCTTAATTGAGCTAAAATGGCTTAATCAGGCTAAAATGGCTTAATCGGGCTAAAATGGCTTAATCAGGCTAAAATGGCTTAATTGGCCTAAAATGGCTTAATCGGGCTAAAATGGCTTAATCAGGCTAAAATGGCTTAATCGGGCTAAAATGGCTTAATCGGGCTAAAATGGCTTAATCAGGCTAAAATGGCTTAATTGGGCTAAAATGGCTTAATCGGGCTAAAATGGCTTCATCGGGCTAAAATGGCTTAATCGGGCTAAAATGGCTTAATCGGGCTAAAATGGCTAAAATGGCTTAATCGGGCTAAAATGGCTTAATTGGGCTAAAATGGCTTAATCGGGCTAAAATGGCTTAATTGAGCTAAAATGGCTTAATCGGGCTAAAATGGCTTAATCAGGCTAAAATGGCTTAATTGGCCTAAAATAGCTTAATCGGGCTAAAATGGCTTAATCAGGCTAAAATGGCTTAATCGGGCTAAAATGGCTTAATCAGGCTAAAATGGCTTAATTGGCCTAAAATGGCTTAATCGGGCTAAAATGGCTTAATCAGGCGAAAATGGCTTAATCGGGCTAAAATGGCTTAATCGGGCTAAAATGGCTTAATTGGCCTAAAATGGCTTAATCGGGCTAAAATGGCGTAATCGGGCTAAAATGGCTTAATCGGGCTAAAATGGCTTAATTGGCCTAAAATGGCTTAATCGGGCTAAAATGGCTTAATCAGGCTAAAATGGCTTAATCGGGCTAAAATGGCTTAATCAGGCTAAAATGGCTTAATTGGCCTAAAATGGCTTAATCGGGCTAAAATGGCTTAATCAGGCTAAAATGGCTTAATCGGGCTAAAATGGCTTAATTGGGCTAAAATGGCTTAATCGGGCTAAAATGGCTTAATCGGGCTAAAATGGCTTAATCGGGCTAAAATGGCTTAATCGGGCTAAAATGGCTTAATCGGGCTAAAATGGCTTCATCGGGCTAAAATGGCTTAATCGGGCTAAAATGGCTTAATCGGGCTAAAATGGCTTAATCGGGCTAAAATGGCTTAATCGGGCTAAAATGGCTAAAATGGCTTAATCGGGCTAAAATGGCTTAATCGGGCTAAAATGGCTTAATTGGGCTAAAATGGCTTAATCGGGCTAAAATGGCTTCATCGGGCTAAAATGGCTTAATCGGGCTAAAATGGCTAATCGGGCTAAAATGGCTAAAATGGCTTAATCGGGCTAAAATGGCTTAATCGGGCTAAAATGGCTTAATTGGCCTAAAATGGCTTAATCGGGCTAAAATGGCATAATCGGGCTAAAATGGCTTAATCGGGCTAAAATGGCTTAATCGGGCTAAAATGGCTTAATTGAGCTAAAATGGCTTAATCGGGCTAAAATGGCTTAATCAGGCTAAAATGGCTTAATTGGCCTAAAATGGCTTAATCGGGCTAAAATGGCTTAATCAGGCTAAAATGGCTTAATCGGGCTAAAATGGCTTAATCGGGCTAAAATGGCTTAATTGGCCTAAAATGGCTTAATCGGGCTAAAATGGCTTAATCGGGCTAAAATGGCTTAATCGGGCTAAAATGGCTTAATTGGGCTAAAATGGCTTAATCGGGCTAAAATGGCTTAATTGGGCTAAAATGGCTTAATCGGGCTAAAATGGCTTCATC
Source organism: Myxine glutinosa (assembly GCF_964187855.1). Lineage (NCBI taxonomy): Eukaryota > Metazoa > Chordata > Myxini > Myxiniformes > Myxinidae > Myxine > Myxine glutinosa. Next base: position 6,502 of record NW_027619977.1, read on the forward strand.
GGGCTAAAATGGCTTAATCGGGCTAAAATGGCTTAATCGGGCTAAAATGGCTTCATAGGGCTAAAATGGCTTAATCGGGCTAAAATGGCTTAATCGGGCTAAAATGGCTAAAATGGCTTAATCGGGCTAAAATGGCTTAATCGGGCTAAAATGGCTTAATCGGGCTAAAATGGCTTAATTGGGCTAAAATGGCTTAATCGGGCTAAAATGGCTTCATCGGGCTAAAATGGCTTAATCGGGCTAAAATGGCTTAATCGGGCTAAAATGGCTTCATAGGGCTAAAATGGCTTAATCGGGCTAAAATGGCTTAATCGGGCTAAAATGGCTAAAATGGCTTAATCGGGCTAAAATGGCTTAATCGGGCTAAAATGGCTTAATCAGGCTAAAATGGCTTAATTGGCCTAAAATGGCTTAATCGGGCTAAAATGGCTTAATCGGGCTAAAATGGCTTAATCGGGCTAAAATGGCTTAATCGGGCTAAAATGGCTTAATTGGGCTAAAATGGCTTAATCGGGCTAAAATGGCTTAATCGGGCTAAAATGGCTTAATCGGGCTAAAATGGCTTAATCGGGCTAAAATGGCTTAATCGGGCTAAAATGGCTTAATTGAGCTAAAATGGCTTAATCGGGCTAAAATGGCTTAATCAGGCTAGAATGGCTTAATTGGCCTAAAATGGCTTAATCGGGCTAAAATGGCTTAATCAGGCTAAAATGGCTTAATCGGGCTAAAATGGCTTAATCGGGCTAAAATGGCTTAATCGGGCTAAAATGGCTTAATCGGGCTAAAATGGCTTAATCGGGCTAAAATGGCTTAATCGGGCTAAAATGGCTAAATCAGGCTAAAATGGCTTAATCGGGCTAAAATGGCTTAATCGGGCTAAAATGGCTTAATCGGGCTAAAATGGCTAAAATGGCTTAATCGGGCTAAAATGGCTTAATCGGGCTAAAATGGCTTAATCGGGCTAAAATGGCTTAATCGGGCTAAAATGGCTTAATCGGGCTAAAATGGCTTCATCGGGCTAAAATGGCTTAATCGGGCTAAAATGGCTTAATCGGGCTAAAATGGCTAAAATGGCTTAATCGGGCTAAAATGGCTTAATCGGGCTAAAATGGCTTAATCGGGCTAAAATGGCTTAATTGAGCTAAAATGGCTTAATCGGGCTAAAATGGCTTAATCAGGCTAAAATTGCTTAATTGGGCTAAAATGGCTTAATCGGGCTAAAATGGCTTCATCGGGCTAAAATGGCTTAATCGGGATAAAATGGCTTAATCAGGCTAAAATGGCTTAATGGGGCTGAAATGGCTTAATCGGCCTAAAATGTCTTAATCAGGCTAAAATGGCTTAATCAGGCTAAAATGGCTTAATCAGGCTAAAATGGCTTAATCGGGCTGAAATGGCTTAATCGGCCTAAAATGTCTTAATCAGGCTAAAATGGCTTAATCAGGCTAAAATGGCTTAATCAGGCTAAAATGGCTTAATCGGGCTAAAATGGCTTAATCGGGCTAAAATGGCTTAATCGGGCTAAAATGGCTTAATCGGGCTAAAATGGCTTAATCGGGCTAAAATGGCTTAATCGGGCTAAAATGGCTTAATCGGGCTAAAATGGCTTAATTGGGCTAAAATGGCTTAATCGGGCTAAAATGGCTTAATTGGGCTAAAATGGCTTAATCGGGCTAAAATGGCTTAATCAGGCTAAAATGGCTTAATCGGGCTAAAATGGCTTAATCGGGCTAAAATGGCTAAAATGGCTTAATCGGGCTAAAATGGCTTAATCGGGCTAAAATGGCTTAATCGGGCTAAAATGGCTTAATTGAGCTAAAATGGCTTAATCGGGCTAAAATGGCTTAATCAGGCTAAAATGGCTTAATTGGGCTAAAATGGCTTAATCGGGCTAAAATGGCTTCATCGGGCTAAAATGGCTTAATCGGGATAAAATGGCTTAATCAGGCTAAAATGGCTTAATGGGGCTGAAATGGCTTAATCGGCCTAAAATGTCTTAATCAGGCTAAAATGGCTTAATCAGGCTAAAATGGCTTAATCAGGCTAAAATGGCTTAATCGGGCTGAAATGGCTTAATCGGCCTAAAATGGCTTAATCGGCCTAAAATGTCTTAATCAGGCTAAAATGGCTTAATCAGGCTAAAATGGCTTAATCAGGCTAAAATGGCTTAATCGGGCTAAAATGGCTTAATCGGGCTAAAATGGCTTAATCGGGCTAAAATGGCTTAATCGGGCTAAAATGGCTTAATCGGGCTAAAATGGCTTAATCGGGCTAAAATGGCTTAATCAGGCTAAAATGGCTTAATTGGCCTAAAATGGCTTAATCGGGCTAAAATGGCTTAATCAGGCTAAAATGGCTTAATCGGGCTAAAATGGCTTAATCGGGCTAAAATGGCTTAATCGGGCTAAAATGGCTAAAATGGCTTAATCGGGCTAAAATGGCTTAATCGGGCTAAAATGGCTTAATTGGGCTAAAATGGCTTAATCGGGCTAAAATGGCTTAATCAGGCTAAAATGGCTTAATTGAGCTAAAATGGCTTAATCGGGCTAAAATGGCTTAATCAGGCTAAAATGGCTTAATCGGGCTAAAATGGCTTAATCGGGCTAAAATGGCTAAAATGGCTTAATCGGGCTAAAATGGCTTAATCGGGCTAAAATGGCTTAATCGGGCTAAAATGGCTTAATTGGGCTAAAATGGCTTAATCGGGCTAAAATGGCTTAATCAGGCTAAAATGGCTTAATTGGCCTAAAATGGCTTAATCGGGCTAAAATGGCTTAATCGGGCTAAAATGGCTTAATTGGGCTAAAATGGCTTAATCGGGCTAAAATGGCTTAATCAGGCTAAAATGGCTTAATCGGGCTAAAATGGCTTAATCGGGCTAAAATGGCTAAAATGGCTTAATCGGGCTAAAATGGCTTAATCGGGCTAAAATGGCTTAATCGGGCTAAAATGGCTTAATTGGGCTAAAATGGCTTAATCGGGCTAAAATGGCTTAATCAGGCTAAAATGGCTTAATTGGCCTAAAATGGCTTCATCGGGCTAAAATGGCTTAATCGGGCTAAAATGGCTTAATCGGGCTAAAATGGCTAAAATGGCTTAATCGGGCTAAAATGGCTTAATCGGGTTAAAATGGCTTAATCGGGCTAAAATGGCTTAATTGAGCTAAAATGGCTTAATCGGGCTAAAATGGCTTAATCAGGCTAAAATGGCTTAATTGGCCTAAAATGGCTTAATCGGGCTAAAATGGCTTAATCGGTTTAAAATGGCTTAATCGGGCTAAAATGGCTTAATTGAGCTAAAATGGCTTAATCGGGCTAAAATGGCTTAATCAGGCTAAAATGGCTTAATTGGCCTAAAATGGCTTAATCGGGCTAAAATGGCTTAATTGGCCTAAAATGGCTTAATCGGGCTAAAATGGCTTAATCGGGCTAAAATGGCTTCATCGGGCTAAAATGGCTTAATCGGGCTAAAATGGCTTAATCGGGCTAAAATGGCTAAAATGGCTTAATCGGGCTAAAATGGCTTAATCGGGTTAAAATGGCTTAATCGGGCTAAAATGGCTTAATTGAGCTAAAATGGCTTAATCGGGCTTAATCGGGCTAAAATGGCTTAATCGGGCTAAAATGGCTTAATCGGGCTAAAATGGCTTCATAGGGCTAAAATGGCTTAATCGGGCTAAAATGGCTTAATCGGGCTAAAATGGCTAAAATGGCTTAATCGGGCTAAAATGGCTTAATCGGGCTAAAATGGCTTAATCAGCCCACGGGTCCTGCTCCCTCCTCCGGTATGATAGACCTGAGCCTCGGCCTGGTGGTGGGGTGGCTATCTTTGTCAAAAACTCTCTTCCTCACTCTCCTTGCACTGCTCTCTTTCCTCCTCACCCGCAGGAGTACCTCTGGTTACGGCTTCCTCTCCGCTCCCACCTTTTGTTCATATGTGTTCTGTACCGTCCCCCAAACAGTGATGACTCCATCTACATTTCAATGTCTGACAACATGGACCAACTTCTATCCACTCATCCCAACTCTCTCTTCCTCATATGTGGTGACTTCAACTGTCATCATGCCACCTGGTTGGGTGTGGGTTCCTCTCTCACTAGTCATGGCACCTCAGCAAAGGACTTCTGTGACTCACTGGGATTGACACAATCTGTCAATTTCCCGACCCGGATCTCAGCCAATGGAGTATCTTCTCTTCTAGACTTGGTTATGACAAACTTCCCTGCTAATGTCTGCTGCTCTTCTTCTGCTCCAATCGGTTCTTCTGATCATGTGCTTGTCAAAGTGGACATCTCTCTGGCCATTCTCAGAGAGCCTCCTCAGCGTCGACGAGTCTGGCATTTCACTCAGGCCGACTGGGACGGTCTTCAAGCAGCCATCAATCGTCTGGATTGGTCTCCCATCTCCACTGCCTCTGACATCAATTCTTCCTGGGAATTCTTCCAAAGCAAACTGATCTCTCTCATGCACAGATTTATCCCATCTCGCCTTCAATTGTCTTACCCTTCCTCCCGTCCATGGTACACTGAATCTTGTGGTGAGGCAGTTGCCCTGAAACAACTTGCCTTTGCCTCTTGGAAGGCTAATCCAACTGAAGGAAATCTCAGTTCCTTCCACCAAGCTCGGAACAAGTGTGTGTCGACCCTCAGGAGTGCCAGGAAGCACTATCTCTCCTCACTCAAGAATGAACTCTCAAACCTGTCTCCTTCCTCCAAATCCTGGTGGCGTCTGGTCAAATCCGTTTCTGGTGTTTGTTCCCCCTCCATCCCCTCCCTTACCTCAAATGGCCACACAGTTGACATCGCACGTGACAAAGCCGAATGCCTCAACTCTGTGTTCGCCTCGAAATCCTTAGTCCCAAACCCATCTCTCTCTGTTCCCACCTTTCCCAGTCGAACCCAAATGCTCCTGGACTCTGTGTCCTTCTCTCCTGACAAGGTGGAGGAGTTTTTGTCAAACCTCGACTCTGATTCTGCAACTGGACCAGACGGCATCAGCCCACGGGTCCTAAAATCCTGCTCTGCCGCTCTATCTCACCCTCTCTCTGTTCTTTTCACCCTATCTTTTGCTCAAGGTCATCTGCCAGCATCCTGGAAATCAGCTAACATTACCGCTTTACACAAAAAAGGTGCAAAAACAGATCCTTGCAACTACAGACCAATCAGCCTGCTCCCAATTATCAGCAAAGTCATGGAATCCATCATTGCTTCGGATATGAAATCTTTCCTCTTCTCCAATGGCTTGATCTCTGATCATCAATTTGGTTTCAGACCAGGTCACTCTACTCTGGACATGCTGCTTCTGCTGTCTCAACAATGGATGGAGGTCCTGAATGCCAAACAGGAAATCAGAGCTGTCTCCCTTGACATATCAAGGGCCTTTGATACGGTCTGGCACCCAGCTCTGCTCACCAAACTCTCCTCCTATGGTATCCATGGAAATCTCCATGCATGGCTTGCGGACTTCCTCTCTGGTCGTAGTCAACGTGTGGCCCTGAATGGATTTCTCTCATCTCCCCTTCCTGTTCAGGCTGGAGTTCCCCAAGGAAGTGTGCTGGGCCCTGTGCTTTTTCTGGTCTTTATCAATGATCTCTCTGACTCTCTGGAAAATCCTCTCTATCTCTTTGCTGATGACTCCACTCTCTGCCGCTCCATTCCTCTTCCCTCAGATAGGCAGTCTGCAGCCTCCTCACTCTCTGAAGACCTGGACAAAATCACAGACTGGTCAAACAAGTGGAACATGTCTTTCAATCCTGCCAAATCTCACTCTCTTACTATGTCTCTCCGAAAAGATCGACTGGACAACCCTCCCATCTACTTTCTCAACAATCCTCTCCAAGAAGTTCTGTCACTCAAGCTTTTGGGTCTCACTATCTGCCATGATCTTTCTTGGGAAAACCACATTTCCAAGCTGGCCTCCAAAGCCAGTCGCCGACTGGGCATCCTCCGTCGTGCGAAGTCCTTCCTCGGCACACCTGAGCTCCTCACCACATACAAGGCTTTCATCCGCAGCTCAATGGAATACTGTTCTCCCCTATGGGCTGGTGCTCCTGCCTCACATCTGGCTCGGCTTCACGCTGTTGAATCCAAAGCTTTCAAAATCATTGGAATCTCCCGCGATGAAGCTATCTCTGAGGGCCTTTCACTCACTCACCGCAGGCAGGTAGGTGGTCTTTCTGTCTTCTACCGACTCCTCTCCGGCCTTGCTCCCCCAGCTCTCTCCGTGCTCTGTCCCCCAAATATTCCTACAGGTCGCACAAGATCTGCCAGCAACCCTCTGATGGTTAAACTGCCGAAATCTCGGCTCTCTGCTCACCTTCACTCTTTCATTCCTCTTTTCTCCCGCCTGTGGAACAAACTCCCACACTCCCTTCAATCCCTCTCCTCCCTCCAGGTCTTTAAAACAGCTGTTCACCACCATCTCTTATCTTCCCCCATCCATAACCTTGATCTTTTCTACCCCCACTAATTCACCCCAGATCCACCTTGTTTGAAATTCCAACTTATTTCCTGGAAATCCTGGTAGTGTCCATATGTTTATACCTCTCCCACCCCCCCCTTCACATGCCTCCCCCCCTTCACATGCCTCCCCCCTTCACATGCCTCCCCCCCAAAGCCCTCTCCCTCCCACAGATCTCTCGATGTCTCCATGTCTCTCGGTCCCTGCTCTCAAATGTTGTGTTTGTGTCCTTCCCCCTCTCTCCCCATCTTGTCTACCGCTCCCGATGTTATTTGTTTTATGTGTCTGTTTGTCTTTCTGTGTGATTAATTTTCGCTCTTTCACGAGCCTCGATCTTGTATACAAAAAAAAAAAAAAAAAAAAAAAAAAAAAAAAAAAAAAAAAAAAAAAAAAATGGCTTAATCAGGCTAAAATGGCTTAATTGGCCTAAAATGGCTTAATCGGGCTAAAATGGCTTAATCAGGCTAAAATGGCTTAATCGGGCTAAAATGGCTTAATTGGCCTAAAATGGCTTAATCGGGCTAAAATGGCTTAATCGGGCTAAAATGGCTTAATCGGGCTAAAATGGCTTAATCAGGCTAAAATGGCTTAATTGGCCTAAAATGGCTTAATCGGGCTAAAATGGCTTAATCAGGCTAAAATGGCTTAATCGGGCTAAAATGGCTTAATCGGGCTAAAATGGCTTAATCGGGCTAAAATGGCTTAATTGGGCTAAAATGTCTTAATCGGGCTAAAATGGCTTCATCGGGCTAAAATGGCTTAATCGGGCTAAAATGGCTTAATCGGGCTAAAATGGCTAAAATGGCTTAATCGGGCTAAAATGGCTTAATCGGGTTAAAATGGCTTAATCGGGCTAAAATGGCTTAATTGAGCTAAAATGGCTTAATCGGGCTAAAATGGCTTAATCAGGCTAAAATGGCTTAATTGGCCTAAAATGGCTTAATCGGGCTAAAATGGCTTAATCAGGCTAAAATGGCTTAATCGGGCTAAAATGGCTTAATCGGGCTAAAATGGCTTAATCGGGCTAAAATGGCTTAATTGGGCTAAAATGGCTTAATCGGGCTAAAATGGCTTCATCGGGCTAAAATGGCTTAATCGGGCTAAAATGGCTTAATCGGGCTAAAATGGCTAAAATGGCTTAATCGGGCTAAAATGGCTTAATCGGGTTAAAATGGCTTAATCGGGCTAAAATGGCTTAATTGAGCTAAAATGGCTTAATCGGGCTAAAATGGCTTAATCAGGCTAAAATGGCTTAATTGGCCTAAAATGGCTTAATCGGGCTAAAATGGCTTAATCAGGCTAAAATGGCTTAATCGGGCTAAAATGGCTTAATTGAGCTAAAATGGCTTAATCGGGCTAAAATGGCTTAATCAGGCTAAAATGGCTTAATTGGCCTAAAATGGCTTAATCGGGCTAAATGGCTTAATCGGGCTAAAATGGCTTCATCGGGCTAAAATGGCTTAATCGGGCTAAAATGGCTTAATCGGGCTAAAATGGCTAAAATGGCTTAATCGGGCTAAAATGGCTTAATCGGGTTAAATGGCTTAATCGGGCTAAAATGGCTTTAATTGAGCTAAAATGGCTTAATCGGGCTAAAATGGCTTAATCAGGCTAAAATGGCTTAATTGGCCTAAAATGGCTTAATCGGGCTAAAATGGCTTAATCAGGCTAAAATGGCTTAATTGGCCTAAAAATGGCTTAATCGGGCTAAAATGGCTTAATCAGGCTAAAATGGCTTAATCGGGCTAAAATGGCTTAATCGGCTCTAAAATGGCTTAATCGGGCTAAAATGGCTTAATTGGGCTAAAATGTCTTAATCGGGCTAAAATGGCTTCATCGGGCTAAAATGGCTTCTAATCGGGACTAACAATGGCTTAATCGGGCTAAAATGGCTAAAATGGCTTAATCGGGCTAAAATGGCTTAATCAGGCTAAAATGGCTTAATCGGGCTAAAATGGCTTAATCGGGCTAAAATGGCTTAATCGGGCTAAATGGCTTAATTGGGCTAAAATGGCTTAATCGGGCTAAAATGGCTTCATCGGGCTAAAATGGCTTAATCGGGCTAAAATGGCTTAATCGGGCTAAAATGGCTAAAATGGCTTAATCGGGCTAAAATGGCTTAATCGGGTTAAAATGGCTTAATCGGGCTAAAATGGCTTAATTGAGCTAAAATGGCTTAATCGGGCTAAAATGGCTTAATCAGGCTAAAATGGCTTAATTGGCCTAAAATGGCTTAATCGGGCTAAAATGGCTTAATCGGGCTAAAATGGCTTAATCGGGCTGAAATGGCTAAAATGGCTTAATCGGGCTAAAATGGCTTAATCGGGTTAAAATGGCTTAATCGGGCTAAATGGCTTAATTGAGCTAAAATGGCTTAATCGGGCTAAAATGGCTTAATCAGGCTAAAATGGCTTAATTGGCCTAAAATGGCTTAATCGGGCTAAAATGGCTTAATCAGGCTAAAATGGCTTAATCGGGCTAAAATGGCTTAATTGGCCTAAAATGGCTTAATCGGGCTAAAATGGCTTAATCGGGCTAAAATGGCTTAATCGGGCTAAAATGGCTTAATCAGGCTAAAATGGCTTAATTGGCCTAAAATGGCTTAATCGGGCTAAAATGGCTTAATCAGGCTAAAATGGCTTAATCGGGCTAAAATGGTTGGGCTAGGGTAATCGGGCTAAAATGGCTTAATCGGGCTAAAATGGCTTAATTGGGCTAAAATGTCTTAATCGGGCTAAAATGGCTTCATCGGGCTAAAATGGCTTAATCGGGCTAAAATGGCTTAATCGGGCTAAAATGGCTAAAATGGCTTAATCGGGCTAAAATGGCTTAATCGGGTTAAAATGGCTTAATCGGGCTAAAATGGCTTAATTGAGCTAAAATGGCTTAATCGGGCTAAAATGGCTTAATCAGGCTAAAATGGCTTAATTGGCCTAAAATGGCTTAATCGGGCTAAAATGGCTTAATCAGGCTAAAATGGCTTAATCGGGCTAAAATGGCTTAATCGGGCTAAAATGGCTTAATCGGGCTAAAATGGCTTAATTGGGCTAAAATGGCTTAATCGGGCTAAAATGGCTTCATCGGGCTAAAATGGCTTAATCGGGCTAAAATGGCTTAATCGGGCTAAAATGGCTAAAATGGCTAATCGGGCTAAAATGGCTTAATCGGGTTAAAATGGCTTAATCGGGCTAAAATGGCTTAATTGAGCTAAAATGGCTTAATCGGGCTAAAATGGCTTAATCAGGCTAAAATGGCTTAATTGGCCTAAAATGGCTTAATCGGGCTAAATGGCTTAATCAGGCTAAAATGGCTTAATCGGGCTAAAATGGCTTAATTGAGCTAAAATGGCTTAATCGGGCTAAAATGGCTTAATCAGGCTAAAATGGCTTAATTGGCCTAAAATGGCTTAATCGGGCTAAAATGGCTTAATCGGGCTAAAATGGCTTCATCGGGCTAAAATGGCTTAATCGGGCTAAAATGGCTTAATCGGGCTAAAATGGCTAAAATGGCTTAATCGGGCTAAAATGGCTTAATCGGGTTTAAAATGGCTTAATCGGGCTAAAATGGCTTAATTGAGCTAAAATGGCTTAATCGGGCTAAAATGGCTTAATCAGGCTAAAATGGCTTAATTGGCCTAAAATGGCTTAATCGGGCTAAAATGGCTTAATCAGGCTAAAATGGCTTAATCGGGCTAAAATGGCTTAATTGGCCTAAAATGGCTTAATCGGGCTAAAATGGCTTAATCAGGCTAAAATGGCTTAATCGGGCTAAAATGGCTTAATCGGGCTAAAATGGCTTAATTGGCCTAAAATGGCTTAATCGGGCTAAAATGGCTTAATCAGGCTAAAATGGCTTAATCGGGCTAAAATGGCTTAATCGGGCTAAAATGGCTTAATCGGGCTAAAATGGCTTAATCGGGCTAAAATGGCTTAATTGGCCTAAAATGGCTTAATCGGGCTAAAATGGCTTAATCAGGCTAAAATGGCTTAATCGGGCTAAAATGGCTTAATCAGGCTAAAATGGCTTAATTGGCCTAAAATGGCTTAATCGGGCTAAAATGGCTTAATCAGGCTAAAATGGCTTAATCGGGCTAAAATGGCTTAATCGGGCTAAAATGGCTTAATCAGGCTAAAATGGCTTAATTGGCCTAAAATGGCTTAATCGGGCTAAAATGGCTTAATCAGGCTAAAATGGCTTAATCGGGCTAAAATGTGCTTAATCGGGCTAAAATGGCTTAATCGGGCTAAAATGGCTTAATCGGGCTAAAATGGCTTAATCGGGCTAAAATGGCTTAATCGGGCTAAAATGGCTTAATCGGGCTAAATGGCTTAATCGGGCTAAAATGGCTTAATCGGGCTAAAATGGCTTAATTGGGCTAAAATGGCTTAATCGGGCTAAAATGGCTTAATCAGGCTAAAATGGCTTAATCGGGCTAAAATGGCTTAATCGGGCTAAAATGCTTAATCGGGCTAAAATGGCTTAATCGGGCTAAAATGGCTTAATCGGGCTAAAATGGCTTAATCGGGCTAAAATGGCTTAATCGGGCTAAAATGGCTTAATTGAGGCTAAAATGGCTTAATCGGGCTAAAATGGCTTAATCAGGCTAAAATGGCTTAATCGGGCTAAAATGGCTTAATCGGGCTAAAATGGCTTAATCGGGCTAAAATGGCTTAATTGAGCTAAAATGGCTTAATCGGGCTAAAATGGCTTAATCAGGCTAAAATGGCTTAATTGGCCTAAAATGGCTTAATCGGGCTAAAATGGCTTAATCAGGCTAAATGGCTTAATTGGCCTAAAATGGCTTAATCGGGCTAAAATGGCTTAATCAGGCTAAAATGGCTTAATCGGGCTAAAATGGCTTAATCGGGCTAAAATGGCTTAATCGGGCTAAAATGGCTTAATTGGGCTAAAATGGCTTAATCGGGCTAAAATGGCTTCATCGGGCTAAAATGGCTTAATCGGGCTAAAATGGCTTAATCGGGCTAAAATGGCTAAAATGGCTTAATCGGGCTAAAATGGCTTAATCGGGTTAAAATGGCTTAATCGGGCTAAAATGGCTTAATTGAGCTAAAATGGCTTAATCGGGCTAAAATGCTTAATCAGGCTAAAATGGCTTAATTGGCCTAAAATGGCTTAATCGGCTAAATGGCTTAATCAGGCTAAAATGGCTTAATCGGGCTAAAATGGCTTAATCGGGCTAAAATGGCTTAATCGGGCTAAAATGGCTTAATTGGGCTAAAATGGCTTAATCGGGCTAAAATGGCTTCATCGGGCTAAATGGCTTAATCGGGCTAAAATGGCTTAATCGGGCTAAAATGGCTAAAATGGCTTAATTGAGCTAAAATGGCTTAATCGGGCTAAAATGGCTTAATCAGGCTAAAATGGCTTAATTGGCCTAAAATGGCTTAATCGGGCTAAAATGGCTTAATCAGGCTAAAATGGCTTAATCGGGCTAAAATGGCTTAATTGAGCTAAAATGGCTTAATCGGGCTAAAATGGCTTAATCAGGCTAAAATGGCTTAATTGGCCTAAAATGGCTTAATCGGGCTAAAATGGCTTAATCAGGCTAAAATGGCTTAATCGGGCTAAAATGGCTTAATTGGCCTAAAATGGCTTAATCGGGCTAAAATGGCTTAATCAGGCTAAAATGGCTTAATCGGGCTAAAATGGCTTAATCGGGCTAAAATGGCTTAATTGGCCTAAAATGGCTTAATCGGGCTAAAATGGCTTAATCAGGCTAAAATGGCTTAATCGGGCTAAAATGGCTTAATCGGGCTAAAATGGCTTAATTGGCCTAAAATGGCTTAATCGGGCTAAAATGGCTTAATCAGGCTAAAATGGCTTAATCAGGCTAAAATGGCTTAATCGGGCTAAAATGGCTTAATCGGGCTAAAATGGCTTAATCGGGCTAAAATGGCTTAATCGGGCTAAAATGGCTTAATCGAGGCTAAAATGGCTTAATCGGGCTAAAATGGCTTAATCAGGCTAAAATGGCTTAATTGGCCTAAAATGGCTTAATCGGGCTAAAATGGCTTAATCAGGCTAAAATGGCTTAATCGGGCTAAAATGGCTTAATCGGGCTAAAATGGCTTAATCGGGCTAAAAGGCTAAAATGGCTTAATCGGGCTAAAATGGCTTAATCGGGCTAAAATGGCTTAATTGGGCTAAAATGGCTTAATCGGGCTAAAATGGCTTAATCAGGCTAAAATGGCTTAATCGGGCTAAAATGGCTTAATCGGGCTAAAATGGCTTAATCGGGCTAAAATGGCTTAATTGAGCTATAAATGGCTTAATCGGGCTAAAATGGCTTAATCAGGGCTAAAATGGCTTAATCGGGCTAAATGGCTTAATCGGGCTAAAATGGCTAAAATGGCTTAATCGGGCTAAATGGCTTAATCGGGCTAAATGGCTTAATTGGCCTAAAATGGCTTAATCGGGCTAAAATGGCTTAATCGGGCTAAAATGGCTTAATCGGGCTAAAATGGCTTAATCAGGCTAAAATGGCTTAATTGGCCTAAAATGGCTTAATCGGGCTAAAATGGCTTAATCGGGCTAAAATGGCTTAATTGGGCTAAAATGGCTTCATCGGGCTAAAATGGCTTAATCGGGCTAAAATGGCTTAATCGGGCTAAAATGGCTAAAATGGCTTAATCGGGCTTAAAATGGCTTAATCGGGTTAAAATGGGCTTAATCGGGCTAAAATGGCTTAATTGAGCTAAAATGGCTTAATCGGGCTAAAATGGCTTAATCAGGCTAAAATGGCTTAATTGGCCTAAAATGGCTTAATCGGGCTAAAATGGCTTAATCGGTTTAAAATGGCTTAATCGGGCTAAAATGGCTTAATTGAGCTAAAATGGCTTAATCGGGCTAAAATGGCTTAATCAGGCTAAAATGGCTTAATTGGCCTAAAATGGCTTAATCGGGCTAAAATGGCTTAATCGGTTTAAAATGGCTTAATCGGGCTAAAATGGCTTATTGAGCTAAAATGGCTTAATCGGGCTAAAATGGCTTAATCAGGCTAAAATGGCTTAATTGGCCTAAAATGGCTTAATCGGGCTAAAATGGCTTAATTGCCTAAAATGGCTTAATCGGGCTAAAATGGCTTAATCGGCTAAAATGGCTTCATCGGGCTAAAATGGCTTAATCGGGCTAAAATGGCTTAATCGGGCTAAAATGGCTAAAATGGCTTAATCGGGCTAAAATGGCTTAATCGGGTTAAAATGGCTTAATCGGGCTAAAATGGCTTAATTGAGCTAAAATGGCTTAATCGGGCTTAAAATGGCTTAATCAGGCTAAAATGGCTTAATTGGCCTAAAATGGCTTAATCGGGCTAAAATGGCTTAATCAGGCTAAAATGGCTTAATCGGGCTAAAATGGCTTAATTGGCCTAAAATGGCTTAATCGGGCTAAAATGGCTTAATCGGGCTAAAATGGCTTAATCGGGCTAAAATGGCTTAATCAGGCTAAAATGGCTTAATTGGCCTAAAATGGCTTAATCGGGCTAAAATGGCTTAATCAGGCTAAAATGGCTTAATCGGGCTAAAATGGCTTAATCGGGCTAAAATGGCTTAATCGGGCTAAAATGGCTTAATTGGGCTAAAATGTCTTAATCGGGCTAAAATGGCTTCATCGGGCTAAATGGCTTAATCGGGCTAAAATGGCTTAATCGGGCTAAAATGGCTAAAATGGCTTAATCGGGCTAAAATGGCTTAATCGGGTTAAAATGGCTTAATCGGGCTAAAATGGCTTAATTGAGCTAAAATGGCTTAATCGGGCTAAAATGGCTTAATCAGGCTAAAATGGCTTAATTGGCCTAAAATGGCTTAATCGGGCTAAAATGGCTTAATCAGGCTAAAATGGCTTAATCGGGCTAAAATGGCTTAATCGGGCTAAAATGGCTTAATCGGGCTAAAATGGCTTAATTGGGCTAAAATGGCTTAATCGGGCTAAAATGGCTTCATCGGGCTAAAATGGCTTAATCGGGCTAAAATGGCTTAATCGGGCTAAAATGGCTAAAATGGCTTAATCGGGCTAAAATGGCTTAATCGGGTTAAAATGGCTTAATCGGGCTAAAATGGCTTAATTGAGCTAAAATGGCTTAATCGGGCTAAAATGGCTTAATCAGGCTAAAATGGCTTAATTGGCCTAAAATGGCTTAATCGGCTAAAATGGCTTAATCAGGCTAAAATGGCTTAATCGGGCTAAATGGCTTAATTGAGCTAAAATGGCTTAATCGGGCTAAAATGGCTTAATCAGGCTAAAATGGCTTAATTGGCCTAAAATGGCTTAATCGGGCTAAAATGCTTAATCGGGCTAAAATGGCTTCATCGGGCTAAAATGGCTTAATCGGGCTAAAATGGCTTAGATCGGGCTAAAATGGCTAAAATGGCTTAATCGGGCTAAAATGGCTTAATCGGGTTAAAATGGCTTAATCGGGCTAAAATGGCTTAATTGAGCTAAAATGGCTTAATCGGGCTAAAATGGCTTAATCAGGCTAAAATGGCTTAATTGGCCTAAAATGGCTTAATCGGGGCTAAAATGGCTTAATCAGGCTAAAATGGCTTAATTGGCCTAAAATGGCTTAATCGGGCTAAAATGGCTTAATCAGGCTAAAATGGCTTAATCGGGCTAAAATGGCTTAATCGGGCTAAAATGGCTTAATCGGGCTAAAATGGCTTAATAGGGCTAAATGTCTTAATCGGGCTAAAATGGCTTCATCGGGCTAAAATGGCTTAATCGGGCTAAAATGGCTTAATCGGGCTAAATGGCTAAAATGGCTTAATCGGGCTAAAATGGCTTAATCAGGCTAAAATGGCTTAATCGGGCTAAAATGGCTTAATCGGGCTAAAATGGCTTAATCGGGCTAAAATGGCTTAATTGGGCTAAAATGGGCTTAATCGGGCTAAAATGGCTTCATCGGGCTAAAAATGGCTTAATCGGGCTAAAATGGCTTAATCGGGCTAAAATGGCTAAAATGGCTTAATCGGGCTAAAATGGCTTAATCGGGTTAAAATGGCTTAATCGGGCTAAAATGGCTTAATCAGGCTAAAATGGCTTAATTGGCCTAAAATGGCTTAATCGGGCTAAAATGGCTTAATCGGGCTAAAATGGCTTAATCGGGCTGAAATGGCTAAAATGGCTTAATCGGGCTAAAATGGCTTAATCGGGTTAAAATGGCTTAATCGGGCTAAAATGGCTTAATTGAGCTAAAATGGCTTAATCGGGCTAAAATGGCTTAATCAGGCTAAATGGCTTAATTGGCCTAAATGGCTTAATCGGGCTAAAATGGCTTAATCAGGCTAAAATGGCTTAATCGGGCTAAAATGGCTTAATTGGCCTAAAATGGCTTAATCGGGCTAAAATGGCTTAATCGGGCTAAAATGGCTTAATCGGCTAAAATGGCTTAATCAGGCTAAAATGCTTAATTGGCCTAAATGGCTTAATCGGGCTAAAATGGCTTAATCAGGCTAAAATGGCTTAATCGGGCTAAAATGGCTTAATCGGGCTAAAATGGCTTTAATCGGGCTAAAATGGCTTAATTGGGCTAAAATGTCTTAATCGGGCTAAATGGCTTCATCGGGCTAAAATGGCTTAATCGGGCTAAAATGGCTTAATCGGGCTAAAATGGCTAAAATGGCTTAATCGGGCTAAAATGGCTTAATCGGGTTAAAATGGCTTAATCGGGCTAAATGGCTTAATTGAGCTAAAATGGCTTAATCGGGCTAAAATGGCTTAATCAGGCTAAAATGGCTTAATTGGCCTAAAATGGCTTAATCGGGCTAAATGGCTTAATCAGGCTAAAATGGCTTAATCGGGCTAAAATGGCTTAATCGGGCTAAAATGGCTTAATCGGGCTAAAATGGCTTAATTGGGCTAAAATGGCTTAATCGGCTAGGCTGCTAAAATGGCTTAATCGGGCTAAAATGGCTTTAATCGGGCTAAAATGGCTTAATCGGGCTAAATGGCTAAAATGGCTTAATCGGGCTAAAATGGCTTAATCGGGTTAAAATGGCTTAATCGGGCTAAAATGGCTTAATTGAGCTAAAATGGCTTAATCGGGCTAAAATGGCTTAATCAGGCTAAAATGGCTTAATTGGCCTAAAATGGCTTAATCGGGCTAAAATGGCTTAATCAGGCTAAAATGGCTTAATCGGGCTAAAATGGCTTAATTGAGCTAAAATGGCTTAATCGGGGCTTAAAATGGCTTAATCAGGGCTAAAATGGCTTAATTGGCCTAAATGCTTAATCGGGCTAAAATGGCTTAATCGGGCTAAAATGGCTTCATCGGGCTAAAATGGCTTAATCGGGCTAAAATGGCTTAATCGGGCTAAAATGGCTAAAATGGCTTAATCGGGCTAAAATGGCTTAATCGGGTTTAAAATGGCTTAATCGGGCTAAAATGGCTTAATTGAGCTAAAATGGCTTAATCGGGCTAAAATGGCTTAATCAGGCTAAAAGGGCTTAATTGGCCTAAAATGGCTTAATCGGCTAAAATGGCTTAATCAGGCTAAAATGGCTTAATCGGGCTAAAATGGCTTAATTGGCCTAAAATGGCTTAATCGGGCTAAAATGGCTTAATCAGGCTAAAATGGCTTAATCGGGCTAAAATGGCTTAATCAGGGCTAAAATGGCTTAATTGGCCTAAAATGGCTTAATCGGGCTAAATGGCTTAATCAGGCTAAAATGGCTTAATCGGGCTAAAATGGCTTAATCGGGCT
>NW_027619978.1:0-23663 GCF_964187855.1 Myxine glutinosa
GTTACAACTTCCCATCGCTATGCTGAATATAACAGCCTTGGTTACAACTTCCCATCGCTATGCTGAATATAACAGCCTTGGTTACAACTTCCCATCACTATGCTGAATATAACAGCCTTGGTTACAACTTCCCATCGCTATGCTGAATATAACAGCCTTGGTTACAACTTCCCATCACTATGCTGAATATAACAGCCTTGGTTACAACTTCCCATCGCTATGCTGAATATAACAGCCTTGGTTACAACTTCCCATCGCTATGCTGAATATAACAGCCTTGGTTACAACTTCCATCGCTATGCTGAATATAACAGCCTTGGTTACAACTTCCCATCACTATGCTGAATATAACAGCCTTGGTTACAACTTCCCATCGCTATGCTGAATATAACAGCCTTGGTTACAACTTCCCATCGCTATGCTGAATATAACAGCCTTGGTTACAACTTCCCATCGCTATGCTGAATATAACAGCCTTGGTTACAACTTCCCATCGCTATGCTGAATATAACAGCCTTGGTTACAACTTCCATCGCTATGCTGAATATAACAGCCTTGGTTACAACTTCCCATCGCTATGCTGATTATAACAGCCTTGGTTACAACTTCCCATCGCTATGCTGAATATAACAGCCTTGGTTACAACTTCCCATCACTATGCTGAATATAACAGCCTTGGTTACAACTTCCCATCGCTATGCTGATTATAACAGCCTTGGTTACAACTTCCCATCGCTATGCTGAATATAACAGCCTTGGTTACAACTTCCCACACTATGCTGAATATAACAGCCTTGGTTACAACTTCCCATCGCTATGCTGAATATAACAGCCTTGGTTACAACTTCCCATCACTATGCTGAATATAACAGCCTTGGTTACAACTTCCCATCGCTATGCTGAATATAACAGCCTTGGTTACAACTTCCCATCACTATGCTGAATATAACAGCCTTGGTTACAACTTCCCATCGCTATGCTGAATATAACAGCCTTGGTTACAACTTCCATCGCTATGCTGAATATAACAGCCTTGGTTACAACTTCCCATCGCTATGCTGAATATAACAGCCTTGGTTACAACTTCCCATCACTATGCTGAATATAACAGCCTTGGTTACAACTTCCCATCGCTATGCTGATATAACAGCCTTGGTTACAACTTCCCATCGCTATGCTGAATATAACAGCCTTGGTTACAACTTCCCATCGCTATGCTGAATATAACAGCCTTGGTTACAACTTCCCATCGCTATGCTGAATATAACAGCCTTGGTTACAACTTCCCATCACTATGCTGATTATAACAGCCTTGGTTACAACTTCCCATCGCTATGCTGAATATAACAGCCTTGGTTACAACTTCCCATCGCTATGCTGAATATAACAGCCTTGGTTACAACTTCCCATCGCTATGCTGAATATAACAGCCTTGGTTACAACTTCCCATCCTATGCTGAATATAACAGCCTTGGTTACAACTTCCCATCGCTATGCTGAATATAACAGCCTTGGTTACAACTTCCCATCGCTATGCTGAATATAACAGCCTTGGTTACAACTTCCCATCGCTATGCTGAATATAACAGCCTTGGTTACAACTTCCCATCACTATGCTGAATATAACAGCCTTGGTTACAACTTCCCATCGCTATGCTGAATATAACAGCCTTGGTTACAACTTCCCATCGCTATGCTGAATATAACAGCCTTGGTTACAACTTCCCATCGCTATGCTGAATATAACAGCCTTGGTTACAACTTCCCATCACTATGCTGAATATAACAGCCTTGGTTACAACTTCCCATCGCTATGCTGAATATAACAGCCTTGGTTACAACTTCCCATCACTATGCTGAATATAACAGCCTTGGTTACAACTTCCCATCGCTATGCTGAATATAACAGCCTTGGTTACAACTTCCCATCACTATGCTGAATATAACAGCCTTGGTTACAACTTCCCATCGCTATGCTGAATATAACAGCCTTGGTTACAACTTCCCATCGCTATGCTGAATATAACAGCCTTGGTTACAACTTCCCATCGCTATGCTGAATATAACAGCCTTGGTTACAACTTCCCATCGCTATGCTGAATATAACAGCCTTGGTTACAACTTCCCATCGCTATGCTGAATATAACAGCCTTGGTTACAACTTCCCATCGCTATGCTGAATATAACAGCCTTGGTTACAACTTCCCATCGCTATGCTGAATATAACAGCCTTGGTTACAACTTCCCATCACTATGCTGAATATAACAGCCTTGGTTACAACTTCCCATCGCTATGCTGAATATAACAGCCTTGGTTACAACTTCCCATCGCTATGCTGAATATAACAGCCTTGGTTACAACTTCCCATCGCTATGCTGAATATAACAGCCTTGGTTACAACTTCCCATCACTATGCTGATTATAACAGCCTTGGTTACAACTTCCCATCACTATGCTGAATATAACAGCCTTGGTTACAACTTCCCATCACTATGCTGAATATAACAGCCTTGGTTACAACTTCCCATCACTATGCTGAATATAACAGCCTTGGTTACAACTTCCCATCACTATGCTGAATATAACAGCCTTGGTTACAACTTCCCATCACTATGCTGAATATAACAGCCTTGGTTACAACTTCCCATCGCTATGCTGAATATAACAGCCTTGGTTACAACTTCCCATCACTATGCTGAATATAACAGCCTTGGTTACAACTTCCCATCACTATGCTGAATATAACAGCCTTGGTTACAACTTCCCATCACTATGCTGAATATAACAGCCTTGGTTACAACTTCCCATCGCTATGCTGAATATAACAGCCTTGGTTACAACTTCCCATCACTATGCTGAATATAACAGCCTTGGTTACAACTTCCCATCACTATGCTGAATATAACAGCCTTGGTTACAACTTCCCATCACTATGCTGAATATAACAGCCTTGGTTACAACTTCCCATCACTATGCTGAATATAACAGCCTTGGTTACAACTTCCCATCACTATGCTGAATATAACAGCCTTGGTTACAACTTCCCATCACTATGCTGATTATAACAGCCTTGGTTACAACTTCCCATCACTATGCTGAATATAACAGCCTTGGTTACAACTTCCCATCACTATGCTGAATATAACAGCCTTGGTTACAACTTCCCATCACTATGCTGAATATAACAGCCTTGGTTACAACTTCCCATCGCTATGCTGAATATAACAGCCTTGGTTACAACTTCCCATCCTATGCTGAATATAACAGCCTTGGTTACAACTTCCCATCACTATGCTGAATATAACAGCCTTGGTTACAACTTCCCATCACTATGCTGAATATAACAGCCTTGGTTACAACTTCCCATCACTATGCTGAATATAACAGCCTTGGTTACAACTTCCCATCACTATGCTGAATATAACAGCCTTGGTTACAACTTCCCATCGCTATGCTGAATATAACAGCCTTGGTTACAACTTCCCATCACTATGCTGAATATAACAGCCTTGGTTACAACTTCCCATCACTATGCTGAATATAACAGCCTTGGTTACAACTTCCCATCACTATGCTGAATATAACAGCCTTGGTTACAACTTCCCATCACTATGCTGAATATAACAGCCTTGGTTACAACTTCCCATCACTATGCTGAATATAACAGCCTTGGTTACAACTTCCCATCACTATGCTGAATATAACAGCCTTGGTTACAACTTCCCATCACTATGCTGAATATAACAGCCTTGGTTACAACTTCCCATCACTATGCTGAATATAACAGCCTTGGTTACAACTTCCCATCACTATGCTGAATATAACAGCCTTGGTTACAACTTCCCATCACTATGCTGAATATAACAGCCTTGGTTACAACTTCCCATCGCTATGCTGAATATAACAGCCTTGGTTACAACTTCCCATCACTATGCTGAATATAACAGCCTTGGTTACAACTTCCCATCGCTATGCTGAATATAACAGCCTTGGTTACAACTTCCCATCACTATGCTGAATATAACAACCTTGGTTACAACTTCCCATCAGCTATGCTGAATATAACAACCTTGGTTACAACTTCCCATCACTATGCTGAATATAACAACCTTGGTTACAACTTCCCATCACTATGCTGAATATAACAGCCTTGGTTACAACTTCCCATCACTATGCTGAATATAACAGCCTTGGTTACAACTTCCCATCACTATGCTGAATATAACAGCCTTGGTTACAACTTCCCATCACTATGCTGAATATAACAGCCTTGGTTACAACTTCCCATCACTATGCTGAATATAACAGCCTTGGTTACAACTTCCCATCACTATGCTGAATATAACAGCCTTGGTTACAACTTCCCATCGCTATGCTGAATATAACAGCCTTGGTTACAACTTCCCATCACTATGCTGAATATAACAACCTTGGTTACAACTTCCCATCACTATGCTGAATATAACAGCCTTGGTTACAACTTCCCATCACTATGCTGAATATAACAGCCTTGGTTACAACTTCCCATCACTATGCTGAATATAACAGCCTTGGTTACAACTTCCCATCACTATGCTGAATATAACAACCTTGGTTACAACTTCCCATCACTATGCTGAATATAACAGCCTTGGTTACAACTTCCCATCACTATGCTGAATATAACAACCTTGGTTACAACTTCCCATCACTATGCTGAATATAACAACCTTGGTTACAACTTCCCATCACTATGCTGAATATAACAGCCTTGGTTACAACTTCCCATCACTATGCTGAATATAACAGCCTTGGTTACAACTTCCCATCACTATGCTGAATATAACAGCCTTGGTTACAACTTCCCATCAGCTATGCTGAATATAACAGCCTTGGTTACAACTTCCCATCACTATGCTGAATATAACAGCCTTGGTTACAACTTCCCATCACTATGCTGAATATAACAGCCTTGGTTACAACTTCCCATCACTATGCTGAATATAACAGCCTTGGTTACAACTTCCCATCACTATGCTGAATATAACAGCCTTGGTTACAACTTCCCATCACTATGCTGAATATAACAGCCTTGGTTACAACTTCCCATCACTATGCTGAATATAACAGCCTTGGTTACAACTTCCCATCACTATGCTGAATATAACAAGCCTTGGTTACAACTTCCCATCACTATGCTGAATATAACAGCCTTGGTTACAACTTCCCATCACTATGCTGAATATAACAGCCTTGGTTACAACTTCCCATCACTATGCTGAATATAACAGCCTTGGTTACAACTTCCCATCACTATGCTGAATATAACAGCCTTGGTTACAACTTCCCATCACTATGCTGAATATAACAGCCTTGGTTACAACTTCCCATCACTATGCTGAATATAACAGCCTTGGTTACAACTTCCCATCACTATGCTGAATATAACAGCCTTGGTTACAACTTCCCATCACTATGCTGAATATAACAGCCTTGGTTACAACTTCCCATCACTATGCTGAATATAACAGCCTTGGTTACAACTTCCCATCACTATGCTGAATATAACAGCCTTGGTTACAACTTCCCATCACTATGCTGAATATAACAGCCTTGGTTACAACTTCCCATCACTATGCTGAATATAACAGCCTTGGTTACAACTTCCCATCACTATGCTGATTATAACAGCCTTGGTTACAACTTCCCATCACTATGCTGAATATAACAGCCTTGGTTACAACTTCCCATCACTATGCTGAATATAACAGCCTTGGTTACAACTTCCCATCGCTATGCTGAATATAACAGCCTTGGTTACAACTTCCCATCACTATGCTGAATATAACAGCCTTGGTTACAACTTCCCATCGCTATGCTGAATATAACAACCTTGGTTACAACTTCCCATCACTATGCTGAATATAACAGCCTTGGTTACAACTTCCCATCACTATGCTGAATATAACAACCTTGGTTACAACTTCCCATCACTATGCTGAATATAACAGCCTTGGTTACAACTTCCCATCACTATGCTGAATATAACAGCCTTGGTTACAACTTCCCATCACTATGCTGAATATAACAGCCTTGGTTACAACTTCCCATCACTATGCTGAATATAACAGCCTTGGTTACAACTTCCCATCACTATGCTGAATATAACACCTTGGTTACAACTTCCCATCACTATGCTGAATATAACAGCCTTGGTTACAACTTCCCATCACTATGCTGAATATAACAGCCTTGGTTACAACTTCCCATCGCTATGCTGAATATAACAGCCTTGGTTACAACTTCCCATCACTATGCTGAATATAACAGCCTTGGTTACAACTTCCCATCACTATGCTGAATATAACAGCCTTGGTTACAACTTCCCATCGCTATGCTGAATATAACAGCCTTGGTTACAACTTCCCATCACTATGCTGATTATAACAGCCTTGGTTACAACTTCCCATCACTATGCTGAATATAACAGCCTTGGTTACAACTTCCCATCGCTATGCTGAATATAACAGCCTTGGTTACAACTTCCCATCACTATGCTGATTATAACAGCCTTGGTTACAACTTCCCATCGCTATGCTGATTATAACAGCCTTGGTTACAACTTCCCATCACTATGCTGAATATAACAGCCTTGGTTACAACTTCCCATCACTATGCTGATTATAACAGCCTTGGTTACAACTTCCCATCACTATGCTGAATATAACAGCCTTGGTTACAACTTCCCATCACTATGCTGAATATAACAGCCTTGGTTACAACTTCCCATCAGCTATGCTGAATATAACAGCCTTGGTTACAACTTCCCATCACTATGCTGAATATAACAGCCTTGGTTACCTTCCCATCACTATGCTGAATATAACAGCCTTGGTTACAACTTCCCATCGCTATGCTGAATATAACAGCCTTGGTTACAACTTCCCATCCACTATGCTGAATATAACAGCCTTGGTTACAACTTCCCATCACTATGCTGAATATAACAGCCTTGGTTACAACTTCCCATCACTATGCTGAATATAACAGCCTTGGTTACAACTTCCCATCACTATGCTGAATATAACAGCCTTGGTTACAACTTCCCATCGCTATGCTGAATATAACAGCCTTGGTTACAACTTCCCATCACTATGCTGAATATAACAGCCTTGGTTACAACTTCCCATCACTATGCTGAATATAACAGCCTTGGTTACAACTTCCCATCACTATGCTGAATATAACAGCCTTGGTTACAACTTCCCATCACTATGCTGAATATAACAGCCTTGGTTACAACTTCCCATCGCTATGCTGAATATAACAGCCTTGGTTACAACTTCCCATCACTATGCTGAATATAACAGCCTTGGTTACAACTTCCCATCGCTATGCTGAATATAACAGCCTTGGTTACAACTTCCCATCGCTATGCTGAATATAACAGCCTTGGTTACAACTTCCCATCACTATGCTGAATATAACAGCCTTGGTTACATCTTCCCATCACTATGCTGAATATAACAGCCTTGGTTACAACTTCCCATCACTATGCTGAATATAACAGCCTTGGTTACAACTTCCCATCACTATGCTGAATATAACAGCCTTGGTTACAACTTCCCATCACTATGCTGAATATAACAGCCTTGGTTACAACTTCCCATCACTATGCTGAATATAACAGCCTTGGTTACAACTTCCCATCGCTATGCTGAATATAACAGCCTTGGTTACAACTTCCCATCACTATGCTGAATATAACAGCCTTGGTTACAACTTCCCACCACTATGCTGAATATAACAGCCTTGGTTACAACTTCCCATCACTATGCTGAATATAACAGCCTTGGTTACAACTTCCCATCACTATGCTGAATATAACAGCCTTGGTTACAACTTCCCATCGCTATGCTGAATATAACAGCCTTGGTTACAACTTCCCATCACTATGCTGAATATAACAGCCTTGGTTACAACTTCCCATCACTATGCTGAATATAACAGCCTTGGTTACAACTTCCCATCGCTATGCTGAATATAACAGCCTTGGTTACAACTTCCCATCGCTATGCTGAATATAACAGCCTTGGTTACAACTTCCCATCGCTATGCTGAATATAACAGCCTTGGTTACATCTTCCCATCACTATGCTGAATATAACAGCCTTGGTTACAACTTCCCATCGCTATGCTGAATATAACAGCCTTGGTTACAACTTCCCATTACTATGCTGAATATAACAGCCTTGGTTACAACTTCCCATCACTATGCTGAATATAACAGCCTTGGTTACAACTTCCCATCGCTATGCTGAATATAACAGCCTTGGTTACATCTTCCCATCGCTATGCTGAATATAACAGCCTTGGTTACAACTTCCCATCGCTATGCTGAATATAACAGCCTTGGTTACATCTTCCCATCGCTATGCTGAATATAACAGCCTTGGTTACAACTTCCCATCGCTATGCTGAATATAACAGCCTTGGTTACATCTTCCCATCGCTATGCTGAATATAACAGCCTTGGTTACAACTTCCCATCGCTATGCTGAATATAACAGCCTTGGTTACATCTTCCCATCGCTATGCTGAATATAACAGCCTTGGTTACATCTTCCCATCGCTATGCTGAATATAACAGCCTTGGTTACATCTTCCCATCGCTATGCTGAATATAACAGCCTTGGTTACAACTTCCCATCGCTATGCTGAATATAACAGCCTTGGTTACATCTTCCCATCGCTATGCTGAATATAACAGCCTTGGTTACAACTTCCCATCACTATGCTGAATATAACAGCCTTGGTTACATCTTCCCATCACTATGCTGAATATAACAGCCTTGGTTACATCTTCCCATCGCTATGCTGAATATAACAGCCTTGGTTACATCTTCCCATCGCTATGCTGAATATAACAGCCTTGGTTACATCTTCCCATCACTATGCTGAATATAACAGCCTTGGTTACAACTTCCCATCACTATGCTGAATATAACAGCCTTGGTTACATCTTCCCATCGCTATGCTGAATATAACAGCCTTGGTTACAACTTCCCATCACTATGCTGAATATAACAGCCTTGGTTACATCTTCCCATCACTATGCTGAATATAACAGCCTTGGTTACAACTTCCCATCGCTATGCTGAATATAACAGCCTTGGTTACATCTTCCCATCGCTATGCTGAATATAACAGCCTTGGTTACAACTTCCCATCGCTATGCTGAATATAACAGCCTTGGTTACATCTTCCCATCGCTATGCTGAATATAACAGCCTTGGTTACATCTTCCCATCGCTATGCTGAATATAACAGCCTTGGTTACATCTTCCCATCACTATGCTGAATATAACAGCCTTGGTTACAACTTCCCATCGCTATGCTGAATATAACAGCCTTGGTTACAACTTCCCATTACTATGCTGAATATAACAGCCTTGGTTACATCTTCCCATCACTATGCTGAATATAACAGCCTTGGTTACAACTTCCCATCGCTATGCTGAATATAACAGCCTTGGTTACAACTTCCCATTACTATGCTGAATATAACAGCCTTGGTTACATCTTCCCATCACTATGCTGAATATAACAGCCTTGGTTACAACTTCCCATCACTATGCTGAATATAACAGCCTTGGTTACAACTTCCCATCGCTATGCTGAATATAACAGCCTTGGTTACAACTTCCCATCACTATGCTGAATATAACAGCCTTGGTTACATCTTCCCATCGCTATGCTGAATATAACAGCCTTGGTTACATCTTCCCATCGCTATGCTGAATATAACAGCCTTGGTTACAACTTCCCATCGCTATGCTGAAGATAACAGCCTTGGTTACAACTTCCCATTACTATGCTGAATATAACAGCCTTGGTTACATCTTCCCATCACTATGCTGAATATAACAGCCTTGGTTACAACTTCCCATCGCTATGCTGAATATAACAGCCTTGGTTACAACTTCCCATCGCTATGCTGAATATAACAGCCTTGGTTACATCTTCCCATCACTATGCTGAATATAACAGCCTTGGTTACATCTTCCCATCACTATGCTGAATATAACAGCCTTGGTTACAACTTCCCATCACTATGCTGAATATAACAGCCTTGGTTACATCTTCCCATCACTATGCTGAATATAACAGCCTTGGTTACAACTTCCCATCGCTATGCTGAATATAACAGCCTTGGTTACAACTTCCCATCACTATGCTGATTATAACAACCTTGGTTACAACTTCCCATCACTATGCTGAATATAACAGCCTTGGTTACAACTTCCCATCACTATGCTGAATATAACAGCCTTGGTTACAACTTCCCATCACTATGCTGAATATAACAGCCTTGGTTACAACTTCCCATCACTATGCTGAATATAACAGCCTTGGTTACAACTTCCCATCACTATGCTGAATATAACAGCCTTGGTTACAACTTCCCATCACTATGCTGAATATAACAGCCTTGGTTACAACTTCCCATCACTATGCTGAATATAACAGCCTTGGTTACAACTTCCCATCACTATGCTGAATATAACAGCCTTGGTTACAACTTCCCATCGCTATGCTGAATATAACAGCCTTGGTTACAACTTCCCATCACTATGCTGAATATAACAGCCTTGGTTACAACTTCCCATCACTATGCTGAATATAACAGCCTTGGTTACAACTTCCCATCGCTATGCTGAAGATAACAGCCTTGGTTACAACTTCCCATTACTATGCTGAATATAACAGCCTTGGTTACATCTTCCCATCACTATGCTGAATATAACAGCCTTGGTTACAACTTCCCATCGCTATGCTGAATATAACAGCCTTGGTTACAACTTCCCATCACTATGCTGATTATAACAACCTTGGTTACAACTTCCCATCACTATGCTGAATATAACAACCTTGGTTACAACTTCCCATCACTATGCTGAATATAACAACCTTGGTTACAACTTCCCATCACTATGCTGAATATAACAACCTTGGTTACAACTTCCCATCACTATGCTGAATATAACAACCTTGGTTACAACTTCCCATCACTATGCTGAATATAACAGCCTTGGTTACAACTTCCCATCACTATGCTGATTATAACAGCCTTGGTTACAACTTCCCATCACTATGCTGATTATAACAGCCTTGGTTACAACTTCCCATCACTATGCTGAATATAACAGCCTTGGTTACAACTTCCCATCACTATGCTGATTATAACAGCCTTGGTTACAACTTCCCATCACTATGCTGAATATAACAGCCTTGGTTACAACTTCCCATCACTATGCTGAATATAACAGCCTTGGTTACAACTTCCCATCACTATGCTGAATATAACAGCCTTGGTTACAACTTCCCATCGCTATGCTGAATATAACAGCCTTGGTTACAACTTCCCATCACTATGCTGATTATAACAGCCTTGGTTACAACTTCCCATCGCTATGCTGAAGATAACAGCCTTGGTTACAACTTCCCATCACTATGCTGATTATAACAGCCTTGGTTACAACTTCCCATCACTATGCTGAATATAACAGCCTTGGTTACAACTTCCCATCACTATGCTGATTATAACAGCCTTGGTTACAACTTCCCATCACTATGCTGAATATAACAGCCTTGGTTACAACTTCCCATCACTATGCTGAATATAACAGCCTTGGTTACAACTTCCCATCGCTATGCTGAATATAACAGCCTTGGTTACAACTTCCCATCGCTATGCTGAAGATAACAGCCTTGGTTACAACTTCCCATCACTATGCTGAATATAACAGCCTTGGTTACAACTTCCCATCACTATGCTGAATATAACAGCCTTGGTTACAACTTCCCATCACTATGCTGAATATAACAGCCTTGGTTACAACTTCCCATCACTATGCTGATTATAACAGCCTTGGTTACAACTTCCTATCACTATGCTGATTATAACAACCTTGGTTACAACTTCCCATCACTATGCTGAATATAACAGCCTTGGTTACAACTTCCCATCACTATGCTGAATATAACAGCCTTGGTTACAACTTCCCATCACTATGCTGATTATAACAGCCTTGGTTACAACTTCCCATCACTATGCTGATTATAACAACCTTGGTTACAACTTCCCATCGCTATGCTGATTATAACAACCTTGGTTACAACTTCCCATCGCTATGCTGAATATAACAGCCTTGGTTACAACTTCCCATCACTATGCTGATTATAACAACCTTGGTTACAACTTCCCATCGCTATGCTGATTATAACAGCCTTGGTTACAACTTCCCATCGCTATGCTGATTATAACAGCCTTGGTTACAACTTCCCATCGCTATGCTGAATATAACAGCCTTGGTTACAACTTCCCATCACTATGCTGAATATAACAGCCTTGGTTACAACTTCCCATCACTATGCTGATTATAACAGCCTTGGTTACAACTTCCCATCACTATGCTGATTATAACAGCCTTGGTTACAACTTCCCATCACTATGCTGAATATAACAGCCTTGGTTACAACTTCCCATCACTATGCTGAATATAACAGCCTTGGTTACAACTTCCCATCGCTATGCTGATTATAACAGCCTTGGTTACAACTTCCCATCGCTATGCTGATTATAACAGCCTTGGTTACAACTTCCCATCACTATGCTGATTATAACAGCCTTGGTTACAACTTCCCATCACTATGCTGAATATAACAGCCTTGGTTACAACTTCCCATCGCTATGCTGATTATAACAGCCTTGGTTACAACTTCCCATCACTATGCTGATTATAACAGCCTTGGTTACAACTTCCCATCGCTATGCTGATTATAACAGCCTTGGTTACAACTTCCCATCACTATGCTGATTATAACAGCCTTGGTTACAACTTCCCATCACTATGCTGAATATAACAGCCTTGGTTACAACTTCCCATCACTATGCTGATTATAACAGCCTTGGTTACAACTTCCCATCACTATGCTGAATATAACAGCCTTGGTTACAACTTCCCATCACTATGCTGATTATAACAACCTTGGTTACAACTTCCCATCACTATGCTGAATATAACAGCCTTGGTTACAACTTCCCATCACTATGCTGATTATAACAACCTTGGTTACAACTTCCCATCGCTATGCTGAATATAACAGCCTTGGTTACAACTTCCCATCACTATGCTGATTATAACAACCTTGGTTACAACTTCCCATCACTATGCTGATTATAACAACCTTGGTTACAACTTCCCATCACTATGCTGAATATAACAGCCTTGGTTACAACTTCCCATCACTATGCTGATTATAACAGCCTTGGTTACAACTTCCCATCACTATGCTGATTATAACAGCCTTGGTTACAACTTCCCATCACTATGCTGATTATAACAACCTTGGTTACAACTTCCCATCACTATGCTGAATATAACAGCCTTGGTTACAACTTCCCATCACTATGCTGATTATAACAACCTTGGTTACAACTTCCCATCACTATGCTGAATATAACAGCCTTGGTTACAACTTCCCATCACTATGCTGAATATAACAGCCTTGGTTACAACTTCCCATCACTATGCTGATTATAACAGCCTTGGTTACAACTTCCCATCACTATGCTGAATATAACAACCTTGGTTACAACTTCCCATCGCTATGCTGATTATAACAACCTTGGTTACAACTTCCCCTCACTATGCTGATTATAACAGCCTTGGTTACAACTTCCCATCACTATGCTGATTATAACAGCCTTGGTTACAACTTCCCATCGCTATGCTGAATATAACAGCCTTGGTTACAACTTCCCATCGCTATGCTGAATATAACAGCCTTGGTTACAACTTCCCATCACTATGCTGATTATAACAGCCTTGGTTACAACTTCCCATCACTATGCTGATTATAACAGCCTTGGTTACAACTTCCCATCACTATGCTGATTATAACAGCCTTGGTTACAACTTCCCATCACTATGCTGATTATAACAGCCTTGGTTACAACTTCCCATCGCTATGCTGAATATAACAACCTTGGTTACAACTTCCCATCACTATGCTGATTATAACAGCCTTGGTTACAACTTCCCATCACTATGCTGATTATAACAGCCTTGGTTACAACTTCCCATCGCTATGCTGAATATAACAGCCTTGGTTACAACTTCCCATCGCTATGCTGAATATAACAACCTTGGTTACAACTTCCCATCGCTATGCTGAATATAACAGCCTTGGTTACAACTTCCCATCACTATGCTGATTATAACAACCTTGGTTACAACTTCCCATCACTATGCTGAATATAACAGCCTTGGTTACAACTTCCCATCACTATGCTGATTATAACAGCCTTGGTTACAACTTCCCATCACTATGCTGATTATAACAGCCTTGGTTACAACTTCCCATCACTATGCTGATTATAACAACCTTGGTTACAACTTCCCATCGCTATGCTGAATATAACAGCCTTGGTTACAACTTCCCATCACTATGCTGATTATAACAACCTTGGTTACAACTTCCCCTCACTATGCTGATTATAACAACCTTGGTTACAACTTCCCATCACTATGCTGAATATAACAGCCTTGGTTACAACTTCCCATCACTATGCTGAATATAACAGCCTTGGTTACAACTTCCCATCGCTATGCTGAATATAACAGCCTTGGTTACAACTTCCCATCACTATGCTGATTATAACAACCTTGGTTACAACTTCCCATCACTATGCTGAATATAACAACCTTGGTTACAACTTCCCATCACTATGCTGAATATAACAGCCTTGGTTACAACTTCCCATCACTATGCTGAATATAACAACCTTGGTTACAACTTCCCATCGCTATGCTGAATATAACAGCCTTGGTTACAACTTCCCATCACTATGCTGAATATAACAACCTTGGTTACAACTTCCCATCACTATGCTGAATATAACAACCTTGGTTACAACTTCCCATCGCTATGCTGAATATAACAGCCTTGGTTACAACTTCCCATCACTATGCTGATTATAACAGCCTTGGTTACAACTTCCCATCACTATGCTGATTATAACAGCCTTGGTTACAACTTCCCATCACTATGCTGATTATAACAGCCTTGGTTACAACTTCCCATCACTATGCTGATTATAACAGCCTTGGTTACAACTTCCCATCACTATGCTGATTATAACAGCCTTGGTTACAACTTCCCATCACTATGCTGATTATAACAACCTTGGTTACAACTTCCCATCACTATGCTGAATATAACAGCCTTGGTTACAACTACCCATCACTATGCTGATCCTAACAGCCTTGGTTGGATAGACGTCCTCCCAGGGGATCAGGGTCCGCCCAGGGGTTCAGGGACCTCCCAGGGAATCAGGGGTGGCTCCCAGGGGTGGTTCCGAGGGGATCAGGGGCCCTCATCGGAGATAATGAGCCCTCCCAGGAGATCAGGGTCTTCCCAGGGATTCATGGACTCTCCGATCGGATCAGGGGCCCTCCCAGGAGGTCAGGCGCCATCCCAAGGGATCAGGAGTGGCTCTCAGGGGATCATGAGCCCTCCCAGAAGATCAGGGAATCACGGACCCTCCGAGGGGATCAGGAGCCCTCCCAGGAGATCAGACGCCACCCCAAGGGATCAGGATCCTCCCAGAAGATCAGGGCCCTCCCAGGGGATCGGGGGTTCTCCCAGGAGGTCCCGCAAAATCAGCATTGGTCTCAACTACAACCTCAGGAGATGAAAGTCAGTCCACTCAGGGCTATTTATTTTATTACAATATACTCCGCAAATAAGTTAGGCAACCAAAGGTTTTGAGGCATCTTCATGGTGTTGTTGAAGAGGATCAGCACATTGAGGTGTTTCCATAAACCCCGACTCCATTAAAAAACATGATGTCAATGGAAGTTGTTGTGTGAAAACAACATGGCGTGAAAATTGACAACGATGTCCAGTGGGTGTGCAAATGATCAGAGACAAGTTCACTTTGGCAGAAATGGCTTTTGCAATGTGTGACGTTGACAGGTAAATGCAAGGTTTGCACTTGTTTCCTTGACCAATTAGAGGATACACCTCTCGTCGTCGGATACTGCGCCATTTTTCGACCAGGCCCAATTTCAGTTGATCAAGGAACTGTGAGTGGAATTGGAGACCACAACCTCACCCCCCTGTAGGATGTGCGCATGCGTACCTGTGATGTCGAGATGTTATCCTCGCCGGTCGACATGAGTGATCTTGTGGTCTTGAAGTGAACTGTTGGCACGTGCACTTTGTGGATGGGTTTGTACACACAAAAAGATGAAGTTGGGACCCCACTGTTGGGCCCGAGGGATGGATGACTACAGGTGCATTGCTATATTTGACACGGTGGTACACCTCTGAATGAAGAAAAAAAAAGCACCTATCCGGCCAACCTGAATCAGCCAGTCCAACCACTAGGCTGCCCCCACCCAACCAATCATGTGATCGAATGGCACAATCATTAAATCGCTCTCGACCTCGTCTCCATGCTCGAGCACGTCCACCATTGCAGTGTAAGCAGTACCTGGACACGTTGTTGGAAAAAAATGCCACTCACGGTTCAGGTTCACCCTCCACTCGTGATGCGTCGCCAAAGCACTCGGTGTCCATGTCCTTGTTACAATAATGCGGAGCAATGGTCTTTTGGACCTCACACACACCACTTTTGGACCTCATACACACCACCTTTGGACCTCATACACACCACTTTTGGACCTCATACACACCACTTTTGGACCTCATACACACCACCTTTGGACCTCATACACACCACTTTTGGACCTCATACACACCACTTTTGGACCTCATACACACCACTTTTGGACCTCATACACACCACTTTGGGACCTCATACACACCACTTTTGGACCTCATACACACCACTTTTGGACCTCATACACACCACTTTTGGACCTCATACACACCACTTTTGGACCTCAAACACACCACTTTTGGACCTCATACACACCACTTTTGGACCTCATACACACCACTGGCATGAAACCTCTTCTGGACTAATGGTTCTCAGTATGTTGAAACAGATCAGTGGGATTATGAAGGGGGGGGGGGGGGGGGGGCGGAGGGATGGGGTGATGGGAAGGGGGGAAGGGGAGGAAAGGGGATCCATCTTGTCCACCCCTTGCATCCGCTGTATCCATCTTGTCCACCTCTTGCATCCTCTGTATCCATCTTGTCCACCTCTTGCATCCTCTGTATCCATCTTGTCCACCCCATGCATCCTCTGCATCCATCTTGTCCACCCCATGCATCCTCTGTATCCATCTTGTCCACCCCATGCATCCTCTGCATCCATCTTGTCCACCCCTTGCATCCGCTGTATCCATCTTGTCCACCCCATGCAGCCTCTGCATCCATCTCGTCCACCCCTTGTATCCTCTGCATCCATCTTGTCCACTCCATGCAGCCTCTGCATCCATCTTGTCCACCCCTTGCATCCTCTGCATCCATCTTGTCCACCCCTTGCATCCGCTGTATCCATCTTGTCCACCCCATGCAGCCTCTGCATCCATCTTGTCCACCCCTTGCATCCTCTGCATCCATCTTGTCCACCCCTTGCATCCTCTGCATACATCTCGTCCACCCCTTGCATCCTCTGCATCCATCTCGTCCACCCCTTGCATCCTCTGCATCCATCTTGTCCACCTCTTGCATCCTCTGTATCCATCTTGTCCACCTCTTGCATCCTCTGTATCCATCTTGTCCACCCCATGCATCCTCTGCATCCATCTTGTCCACCCCATGCATCCTCTGTATCCATGTTGTCCAACCCTTGCATCCTCTGTATCCATCTCGTCCACCCTTTGCATCCTTTGCATCCATCTTGTCCACCCCTTGCATCCTCTGTATCCCTCTTGTTCACCCCATGCATCCTCTGTATCCATCTTGTCCACCCCTTCCATGCGTGTTTTGTGTCCTGGTTTTGTCCGTTACGTTACGTCCTCATCCGTTCTCTGTTCCTGCTCTTCCACGTGCCTCGACTATGTATAAAATAATAATAATAATAATAATAATAATAATAATAATAATAATAATAATAAAGAGGGGATCACGCCCCACCTTTGCCAACATTCATTCTTATTTAGTCTCCAAAAGGTGTTCGAGCTGAAACTTTAATTGTCCATTTAGTCCTTTTTCCTCCACTGTCGAAGGTGGACGGAGGTTATATTTTGACTGCTGTCTATGTGTGTCTGTCTTTCTCTGTCCGTCTGTGCGTCTGTCCATGTCTGGCGGTCTGTGTGTCTGTCCATGTCTGTCCGTCTGTGCGTCTGTCCATGTCTGTCGGTGTGTGTGTCTGTCCGTCTGTGCATCTGTCCATGTCTGTCGATCTGTGTGTCTGTCCATATCTGTCCGTCTGTGCGTCTGTCCATGTCTGTCCGTCTGTGCGTCTGTCCATGTCTGTCGGTCTGTGTGTCTGTCCATGTCTGTCCGTCTGTGCGTCTGTCCATGTCTGTCCGTCTGTGCGTCTGTCCATGTCTGTCTGTATGTGCGTCTGTCCATGTCTGTCGGGCTGTCCATGTCTGTCGGTCTGTGTGTCTGTCCATGTCTGTCCGTCTGTGCGTCTGTCCATGTCTCGGGCTGTCCATGTCTGTCGGTCTGTTTATGCCTGTCTGTCTATTTCTGTCTGTGAACTGGATATCTCAAATTGTGGGTGAATTAGGACGAAATTTGGTGGACAAGTTGGGAATGTGACGAGGACGATGAATCGATGTTGGTGAAGATTCAGATCCGGCCGATCCGTGGATATAAACGGTTACCTGTTCATCCTTGTGGAGGTGTGCGCTCCACCGATCCCGATGTTATTCGCAGGTTAGATCTAACACGGCGTTAGTGATTCCTCCATTTGTACAGGTGAAGTTTCTTCATGGGAAGGAATTTTTATTTGATTAAAAATGTGAACGAAACATCTGGAGAATCAGACGTTTATCCCTGTGCCCCCTATACATTGATAACCCCAACGTTTATCCCTGTGCCCCCTATACATTGATAACCCCAACGTTTATCCCTGTGCCCCATATACATTGATAACCCCAACGTTTATCCGTGGGGGCTGTGCCCCCTATACATTGATAACCCCAACGTTTATCCCTGTGCCCCATATACATTGATAACCCCAACGTTTATCCCTGTGCCCCCTATACATTGATAACCCCAACGTTTATTCCTGGGGGCTGTGCCCCCTATACATTGATAACCCCAACGTTTATCCCTGGGGGCTGTGCCTCCAATACATTGATAACCCCAACGTTTATCCCTGTGCCCCCTATACATTGATAAACCCAACGTTTATCCCTGTGCCCCCTATACATTGATAACCCCAACGGTTATCCCTGTGCCCCCTATACATTGATAACCCCAACGTTTATCCCTGTGGGCTGTGCCCCTATACATTGATAACCCCAACGTTTATCCCTGTGTCCCCTATACATTGATAACCCCAACGTTTATCCCTGTGGGCTGTGCCCCTATACATTGATAACCCCAACGTTTATCCCTGTGTCCCCTATACATTGATAACCCCAACGTTTGTCCCTGTGCCCCCAATACATTGATAACCCCAACGTTTATCCCTGTGTCCCCTATACATTGATAACCCCAACGTTTATCCCTGTGTCCCCTATACATTGATAACCCCAACGTTTATCCCTGTGTCCCCTATACATTGATAACCCCAACGTTTATCGCTGTGGGCTGTGTCCCCGATACATTGATAACCCCAACGTTTATCCCTGTGAGCTGTGTCCCCTATACATTGATAACCCCAACGTTTATCCCTGTGGGCTGTGTCCCCTATACATTGATAACCCCCAACGTTTATCCCTGTGTCCCCTATACATTGATAACCCCAACGTTTATCCCTGTGGGCTGTGTCCCCTATACATCGATAACCCAAACGTTTATCCCTGTGGGCTGTGTCCCCTATACATTGATAACCCCAACGTTTATCCCTGTGTCCCCTATACATTAATAACCCCAACGTTTATCCCTGTGCCCCCAATACATTGATAACCCCAAAGTTTATCACTGTGGGCTGTGCCCCCAATACATTGATAACCCCAACGTTTATCCCTGGGGACTGTGTCCCCTATACAATGATAACCCAAACGTTTATCCCTGTGTCCCCTATACATTGATAACCCCAACGTTGATCCCTGTGGGCTGTGTCCCCTATACATTGATAACCCCAACGTTTATCCCTGTGTCCCCTATACATTGATAACCCCAACGTTTATCCCTGTGTCCCCTATACATTGATAACCCCAACGTTTATCCCTGTGGGCTGTGTCCCCGATACATTGATAACCCCAACGTTTATCCCTGTGAGCTGTGTCCCCTATACATTGATAACCCCAACGTTTATCCCTGTGGGCTGTGTCCCCTATACATTCATAACCCCAACGTTTATCCCTGTGGGCTGTGTCCCCGATACATTGATAACCCCAACGTTTATCCCTGTGTCCCCTATACATTGATAACCCCAACGTTTATCCCTGTGCCCCCTATACATTTATAACCCCAACGGTTATCCCTGTGTCCCCAATGCATTGATAACCCTAACGTTTATCCCTGTGCCCCCAATACATGGATAACCCCAACGTTTATCCCTGGGGGCTGTGCCCCCTATACATTGATAACCCCAACGTTTATCCCTGTGCCCCCTATACATTGATAACCCCAACGTTTATCCCTGGGGGCTGTGTCCCCAATGCATTGATAACCCCAACGTTTATCCCTGTGCCCCCTATACATTGATAACCCCAACGTTTATCCCTGGGGGCTGTGTCCCCAATGCATTGATAACCCCAACGTTTATCCCTGTGCCCCCGATACATTGATAACCCCAACGTTATCCCCGTTTCCCCAATGAAGAGACCATGGTGGAGCCCATCGGACTCAGACCTTCCTCAGCGCTTCCCAAGGTCACATTGCACATCGGAGAGCACGTGCTTCTTACTACTGTGAATGCCATTATGACGTCACCAACAAGCCACGCCCACTGCCCGTATCATCCCCATTGTCATCACAGGTGCTCCGTTTCCACTCGCTATAGGCAACCTTTCCAAATGGAACATTCACCCGTATTTTCTCTACTTCTCAGTGTAAACATAAAGCAATCGGCACCACGTGATTCATCTGGTTGATCCATTCCAGGATTTGATTCGTTGGAACATCGGAAGGTCACCTTGGAGCATCAATACAATAATAACTCGGTGACGAGCATTGGAATTTTGGATTTAGTGGAAACATCATCCTTCCATGTAAAGAGGCCAATTTGATGGACTTCCTAAACTTTGATTGTCCTACACCTACAAGGCTTTGGGAATTTTAGTGATGATTTGGGAAAGCAAGGGTCAGCCAGGATATGGGAATCCTGCTGCTTCATTATGCTCTTGGGGGCTCAATGTCCTCAATCAAAGAGCATTACAAGCTTGGGATTTGCACCTGAAAGCTGCTTACCCGACCCTATAACTACACTCCAGCAGCATCAGATATGGGATTTCTGTCATTCACGCCATTCCAGGAGATCAATTCTTCATGGATTTAATGGACACCGCTCCATTGATGGTTGAATTCCCTGCATGGACACAGAGGACATCCAATGGAAGGACCCTTGGAATGCATGTGACATCTTCCTGCTTTATAATGATTATTCATTCATGGTTTTGTCCACTTGCCCTTGCACAGAATCCTCACGTGACCTTTACGGATCTATTGAACCACATGGAAATGTCACGTGATCTTCGATTTGCATGCATTGAAGACCGGGGCCTCGTTTTGCAATCTATATATAATGAAGCAAGTGTTTGTGATTATGTATGTACAGTATCATGTATGTATGTATGTATGTATGTGTGTCTGCGCTTCACCCATTGGTTGGACAGCTGACTTGACGCCACCCACGATTGTAACCTGAAATAATCATGATCATTGGATACAGAGGGAATAATCACGGATACAGAGGATGTAACTTGAAAGTACCCAGAGGACCCCAAATACCTCCCCCCCCCCCCCAAAACCCCTGAAAGACCCAAAAGACCGAGAAGACCCCGAGGACCCAAAATACACCGATGACCCAAAGGACCCAGATGAACCAAAAGACCCAGAGGAACCATAAGACCCAGAGGACCCAAAAGACTGAAAAGACCCCAAAGACCAAATGGACCACAAGACCCAAAACAAGATCCACCCAAAGACCCCAACGACTTAAAAGACTGAAAAGACCCAATGGACCCCAGACCAAAAGACACTGAAGACCAAGAAGACCCAGAGGAACCAAAAGACCCTAAATACCCAAGATAACTAAAAGACCCTGAATACCCAAAAGACCCCAAAGACCATTAAAATCCCAAAAGACCCAAAATACTCCAAAGACCCAAAATACTCCAAAGACCCAAAATACCCCAAATATCCTTGAAGACCCACGAGACCGAAAAGACCCCAAAGACCCTATGGACCCCAGAGACCCAAAATACCTCAAAGACCAAAAATACCAAAAAGACTCAGAAGACTGGAAAGACCCCAAAAACTGAAAAGACCCAAAAAACTGAAAAGACCCCAAAGACCCTTAAAGACCAAAAACACACCGAAGACCGAAAAGACACCGAAGACCGAAAAGACCCCAAAGACTGAAAAGACCTCCTGAAGACCCTTAAAGACCAAAAACACACCAAAGACCGAAAAGACCCCAAAAACTGAAAAGACCCCGAAGACCCTTAAAGACCAAAAACACACCAAAAACCGAAAAGACCCCAAAGACTGAAAAGACCCTGAAGACCTCAAAGACCCTTAAAGGGGAACCCAAACGCATTTTTTTTCTTTCTGAAAAACCATTAGCAATCATTAATCACGGTCTAATTTGAAGGTAATTATTATTTTTTTGCCAATCGCAAAGTTCCGAAAAAGCCCGAGACTGTCGATTTTTGAGTTTGCTAGTGACGTCACATTGTGAACTCACTGTTATACTGTCGGCAGGCAACGGAACATAGAGAAACAGTGCATTGTGAGCTCGGATTGCGATACTGATTGGGGATGATGGAGGGGAGTCATGTGGGGTGGTCATGGGTATTGTTAGCTGAGGTGATGGTTGAAGGGGGATTGTGAGGGGATGGTAGAGAGGGGTGGGAGAGTGAGGTGGGAGAGAGGGGTGGGAGAGTGGGGTGGGAGAGTGGGGTGGGAGAGAGGGGTGGGAGAGAGGGGTTGGAGAGTGGGGTGGGAGAGAGGGGTGGGAGAGAGGGGTGGGAGAGTGGGGTGGTTGTGGGTATTGATGGGGGATTGTGAGGGGATGGGGAGGGTGGGAGAGTGGGGTGGTTGTGGGTATTGATGGGGAATTGTGAGGGGAGGGTGGGAGAGTGGGGTGGTTGTGGGTATTGATGGGGGATTATGAGGAGATGTAGAGGGTGGGAGAGTGGGGTGGTTGTGGGTATTGATGGGGGATTGTGAGGGGATGGGGAGGGTGGGAGAGTGGGGTGGTTGTAGGTATTGATGGGGGATTGTGAGGGGATGTAGAGGGTGGGAGAGTGGGGTGGTTGTGGGTATTGATGGGGGATTATGAGGGGGTGGGGTGGTCGTGGGTATTGATGGAGTATTGTGAGGGGATGGGGGAGGGGAGGGTAAGGTGGCCATG